>NW_027507764.1:137313816-137549875 GCF_037356315.1 Lithobates pipiens
AGTAAAAACTTTATGGCCTTACTACCAAAAAGCACTGGATCCCAGGGCCCAGCTCTCTAAAGATCCAGATCCAGTCAGCATGGCTGGCCCCAGCAAGGAAGCTTCCAGTGGAGCTCAGCACAGCACATCTTTACTCGTGACCAACACCTTAGACACTGGCGAAAAAAACGGAGGACTCCCAGTAGTGGGAGGGGTTATATAGGGAGTACATGTCTTGCCTCAGGGGCATGCCAGTGTGCATCACCTATCAGTGGTCCATATGACCCACATAGTAACTACTATGGCTCGGTGTCCCCTGATGATAGAAAAGAAAAAGTATATAGCGGCATCTTTTCTTATAATCATGTACTGGGGCATCTATCATTATCAAACACAGAGGATTGTATGGAAATTCAACAGTAATCTTAGCAGCAGGAGGAGAGGGGCAGGCACTGGTATGAGCTGACAGGCGGGGGACAGAGGAGAGCTGTGGATGATGGAGGCACATAAACTGACCACAGTGTCAGGGCTCATAAGCCATAAACTGGGGGCAGTTACAGGGGTAGGGCAGAACTAGGCAGGATCAGCCAGATATTTTAGGTGATAAAAAAAAAGAGGCCAAAATTATACAGCACAAGCACTGTGCTGTTATTCAAGCTTTAAAGGAACAGGATCCCCCCTCCCTTTTTTTTCTGCACTACTCCTCTACAGAAGTTAGTGGACCTGTACTCTTATGCGCATCTGTACCAGGGGACAAGTTCATTCATCCCCTTGGCCCTTCCCAAAGCCCCAGCTCTTTCTTGTGTATGGTGGTGGATACACAGCTTTAAAAAACAAAAACAAAAAAAAGACAGACATCCACAGTTATTAAACAGAACAGTTGCTGCAGGCATATGGCTTGTGCCTACACAATGAAAACAGACTAATATTTATACTGGGCATTTATCCAGCCAAGCAGTGTCCAAACATGCTAAAACGCCATTGTGACAAACATGTTACTAATGGCTCTTCAAAGCTGAGCAATCTAATGAAGCACAGAAGAGAACAGAGCTTAACACACAATACAGCTTGGCACAGTAACAGAAGCGAACATTAAAATGATACTAAGCACACAATTTAATTTACATTGTCCCTTCTATTGCTGTATGTGGCTGATGCCACTGTAATTTTAAATAAAAAAATAAGTACCTTTCTCCTAATCGATCTACAGCTGTCGCATAGAAGCATAAGCAGGGGGAGCTTCTAGTCCTCTGCTGCTGGTTATATGTTAAAAAAAAAAAAAAAAAAACCTCTGGAATACAGAGTAAAAATAAATAATATCAATAAACGGTTTTAAAATTGCCATACAAATCAAATCTTTATTATTTTTTGGCAACATGGAGGTGAAGACTCCATTATTCTACATGTAATATCCCACCCCCGGTGTTTAGCTGGTTAGTGGGCATGAAGGAGGAGGAAGGGAGTGAGCTGTCATTTACCACTCTGTATACACCCACATGTGTGACTCTATAGTCACATAGGCTGCTCAGATGTGATAGGAAGAAATGCTCAGCATAGAAAATCACTGAAAACTGAGCATGTGCCTACCACAACAGCTGCAAAATCGCTGGCTGAATTGGGGACATGGACAGAAGGTGGAGATAGAGAATATCCGGATCAGCCAGGTTTTTTGCAGAACACAAAATTAGTCCCATAGTGACCAAGTATGAACAGCATCTATTGCTAGGTTATGATGTGGTTTCAGTGCCACTTTAAAAGAGAAGTATGGGTTTGGGCTTTGTTTTATATATTCATGCTTGCCTCTGTGCATGGGTCCGATGCTGCTTCTGTACCCCGGCATCTCTGCACTGAGAACACCGCCGATCGCTCAGTTCTGACAACTCCCAGAGCAGAGCGCTGCAGACTGTCAGTCACAGCTCTCTGCTCTGCCCCCTCCTCGCTCACTGGAGCAATGGGCTATGGATGGGGTGGGGGCGGCTGGCTCAGTCTCTCAGCGGCTCCTTAAGAGGCTGAGCCGGGTGTCAGTCCACGCAACTGGCCGATCCAGACTGTTACAATGATGCAGTGCCTGGACTGACTTCTGTGATGTCAGCAGAGAGCGAACTTCAGCCCGCTCTCTGCTGAAAACGGGTCACAGGAGTGCAAAACGAATTACACGCCTGTGATCCATAGGAGAAGTACAGCCAAATGAGCTTTGGCTATACTTCTTTACGTGAAACAGGAGGTGCAAAATACTATTCAGTTATTTCATTTTAAATACAATCACATTTTAGCTGTCCTACTGGCTTACGGTTCATGCTCCCAGACCCCCAAAACTCATTCATTTCCATCAGATCCCATTTTAAGACTGCCCTGTTTTTTTCATCTCCTACAGAGCTTTCTCCTAGGAGGTATATGGAAATTGGATGCCTTAACCACTTGCTGAACATGCTATAGCTGAAAGACGGCTACAGCACAGTCACCCAGTCTGGGCTGGACACAGCCGACTACAGATCAAGGCAAAGGGCTGATCAGAGCATTGCCTTTCCTCAATGCCGTCACTGTGTGAGGAAAGGAAAGCCAATAACCGGCTATCCCATGACAGCACACATTTACACTGATCATCGGTGCCCTGATTATCAGTGTAGCATATTAGTTCTTCCCCAACAGCGCACGTCAGTGAAGAAAAAAAAAATACTTATTTGCAAAGTTTTAGAATTGAAACAAAAGAAAAAAAGTTTTTTCCTCCAAATTTTGGGGTCTTTTTTTTTTTTGGTTTTTTTTGCTAAACAAACAGTGGTGAGTTAATACCACCAAAAGAAAGCTCTGTCTCAAAATTATGAAAAAATGTCATATGGGTACATTACTGCATGACCGTACAATGTCATTCAAAGTGTGATAGCACTGAAAGCTGAAAATTGGCCTGGGCAGAAAGGGGGTGAAAGTTACCTGTAGGCAAGTGGTTAAGCATGTCACCGACTGTTCAACTTGCCTGTAAGTGATAGGTTAGCATCTAACAGTGAGGGGAAAAAAGTATTTGATCCCCTGCTGATTTTGTACATTTGTTCACTGACAAAGAAATGATCAGTCTATAATTGTAATGGTAGGTTTATTTTAACAGTGAGACAGAACAACAAAAATATCCCGAAAAAACACATTTAAAAAAAGTAAAATTCATTTGCATTTTAAGGAGTGAAATAAGTATTTGATTTTCCATCAATCAACAAGATTTCTGGCTCCCAGGTATCTTATATACAGATAAGGAGCTGAGATTAGAAGCACTCTCAAAAGGGACCTTTATGAAAGACACCTGGCCACAGAAGCAATTGGATTCCAATCTCTCCACCACGGCCAAGAGCTGCCCAAAAATGTCAAGGACAAGATTGTATACATATACAGTGCCTTGCGAAAGTATTCGGCCCCCTTGAACTTTTCAACCTTTTGCCACATTTCAGGCTTCAAACATAAAGATATAAAATTTTAATTTTTTGTGAAGAATCACCAACAAGTGGGACACAATTGTGAAGTGAAACGAAATCTATTGGATTTTGGAAACTTTTCTAACTAATAAAAAAATGAAAAGTGGGGCGTGCAAAATTATACGGCCCCCTTGCGTTAATACTTTGTAGAGCCACCTTTTGCTGCGAATACAGCTGCAAGTCGCTTGGGGTATGTCTCTATCAGTTTTGCACATCGAGAGACTGAAATTCTTGCCCATTCTTCCTTGCAAAACAGCTCGAGCTCAGTGAGGTTGGATGGAGAGCGTTTGTGAACAGCAGTTTTCAACTCTTTCCACAGATTCTCGATTGGATTCAGGTCTGGACTTTGACTTGGCCATTCTAACACCTGGATACGTTTATTTGTGAACCATTCCTTTGTAGATTTTGCTGTATGTTTGGGATCATTGTCTTGTTGGAAGATAAATCTCCGTCCCAGTTTCAGGTCTTTTGCAGACTCCAACAGGTTTTCATCCAGAATGGTCCTGTATTTGGCTGCATCCATCCCCCCCTCAATTTTAACCATCTTCCCTGTCCCTGCTGAAGAAAAGCAGGCCCAAACCATGATGCTGCCACCACCATGTTTGACAGTGGGGATGGTGTGTTGAGGGTGATGAGCTGTATTGCTTTTACGCCAAACATATAGTTTTGCATTGTGGGCAAAAAGTTTGATTTTGGTTTCATCTGACCAGAGCATCTTCTTCCACATGTTTGGTGTGTCTCCCAGGTGGCTTGTGGCAAACTTTAGACAAGACTTTTTATGAATATCTTTAAGAAATGGCTTTCTTCTTGCCACGCTTCCATAAAGGCCAGATTTGTGCAGTGTACGACTGATTGTTTTCCTATGGACAGACTCTCCCACCTCAGCTGTAGTTCTCTGCAGTTCATCCAGAGTGACCATGGGCCTCTTGACTGCATCTCTCATCAGTCTTCTCCTTGTCTGAGCTGAAAGTTTAGAGGCACGGCCAGGTCTTGGTAGATTTGCAGTGATCTGATACTCCTTCCATTTCAAAATGATCGCTTGCACAGTGCTTGGGATGTTTAAAGCTTGGGAAATCTTTTTGTATCCAAATCCGGCTTTAAACTTCTCCACAACAGTATTACGGACCTGCCTGGTGTGTTCCTTGGTCTTCAAGATGCTCTCTGCACTTTCAAAAGAACCCTGAGACTATCACAGAGCAGGTGCATTTATACAGAGACTTGATTACACACAGGTGGATTCTATTTATCACCAGTCATTGAGGACAACATTGGATCATTCAGAGATCCTCGCTGAACTTCTGGAGTGAGTTTGCTGCACTGAAAGTAAAGGGGCCGAATAATTTTGCACGCACCACTTTTCAGTTTTTTATTTGCTAAAAAAGTTTAAAATATCCAAAAGATTTCGTTCCACTTCACAATTGTGTCCCACTTGTTGCTGATTCTTCACAAAAAAATAAAATTTTATATCTTTATGTTTGAAGCCTGAAATGTGGCAAAAGGTTGAAAAGTTCAAGAGGGCCAAATACTTTCGCAAGGCACTGTACAAGGCTGGAATTGGCTACACAAGACCATCGCCAAGCAGCTTGGTGAGAGGGTGACAACGGTTGGTGCAATTATTCGGAAAAGGAAGAAACAGAAAAAATAACTATCAATCTCCCTCTGTCTGGGGCTCCATGCAAGATATCCCCTCGTGGAGTTTCTATGATCATGAGAACGATAAGGAATCAACCCAGAACCTACACGAATCTTGTCAATGATCTCAAGTCAGCTGAGACCATAGTCACCAAGAAAACAATTGGCAACACACTACGTCATTAAGGACTGAAATCTTGCAGCACCCAGCAAGGTCCCCCTGCTCAAGAAAGCACATGTACAGGCCAGTTTGAAGTTTGCTAATGAACATCTGAATGATTCAGAGAAGAACTGGGTGAAAGTGTTGTGGGCAGAGGAGACCAAAATCGAGCTCTTTACATCTACTCAACTCACCATGTTTGGAGGCAGAGAAATACTGCCTATGATAAGCCCAAGAACACCATCCCCCCTGTCAAACATGGAGATGGAAACATTATGCTTTAGTCATGAAAACTAAGTCCCCATGACTAAGTCACTCTTTGATGAAACATACGTCGGGGGGAGAAGTGCTGACATCATAGCTGTCTAGAATGGGTGTTTGCAAGCCGGCTGGCGGGTTCTTTTATAAGCTTGTATTGAGTCCATTTATGTAAGTGCAATGTTTTGATATGTTAAATAGTATTTTATTGGTTCACACTATGGCGAGTTCCCTCTTTTCATTGAGAAAATATGACCGCTGGGTGCCGATCTACCGATCGAATTGCGATCTCTGGGTTTGACCTTATTACATCTATAGCCAATTTCTGCCATTGTTGGTCTGATGTCCGGAGGGTGATTCTACAATACAAGGCTCTCACTGCTTGCTTTCTGGTAAGCGCATATGCTGTGTGGTGGAGGTTCACATATATTGGTGGTTTTGTTTGCACATAAGGATTTTCTACTAAACATCACTTTCACCTACTCCACTGGACTTAGATATTATTCTTCATTGTTTTGAAATCTGAGGACTGGTTATTATATTTTTTCAACGGAACACATAATTTATTTATTTTTAATTTAATTTAAATTTAAATTATGGATTATGGCCAATTCATATCACGTGGTTTGAATAAATTTTTGTCATATTTTAATTTGTGTCACGATTTATAATCTCATTGCGCAGCTTTGTTTCTATCTCCGTTTATGTGTTTGTATTTATCTTACAAAGTGAGCTGCAGCTATAGTTTATCTTTAAAATTCATAGGTTTAAGCGCAGTATTTCTCTTTTTCCAAAATTATAGAATGATCATTTCTTTGTCAGTGGGCAAACATACAAAATCAGCAGGGAATCAAATACTTTTTTCCGCTCAATGTGTAATATCATGTATTCATTTTAGATATGTAGCTGGTTGTAATTGTAGTACTTCCTTTGTTCCAACATGAAGCAGTTTTCACAGCTCCCACAGGGTCATCTGAATTGAGAAGTGTGTGGAACTTACCCAGGCCCCATTTTTACAATCAGCATTGAAGAAAATTATACTATACTGATATGTGTAATTCTCTGATAGATGAGGTAACCAAGTATGTAAAAAGGTGTATTGTGAGAAATTGAATATTGAGGTCTGTGGATGTATGAAATCCTTAATAGGCTTCCTATTGAAAGCTGTTCTTTTATGAAAGTTTTTAAATATACATTCAATAAAGTGAAAGATTTTTAACAAGATATAATGCATGGGTGAAATACAGCTATGTAGCACCTGAAAAGTCCCAGTAGGCTTTAACCACTTTAAAAAGAAGAACACAAGGATCCAATTTTTCTTTTGAGATTGAGGAATTTAGTATTCATATTGCAACAAAATTTGGCGCTTGATGCCGCATATTATCCTAGTGCTCAGGAGTAGGGATGAGCTCGGTGTTCATCTCGAACATTGGCCATTCGTCTGTTCTGCGAATTCAGAACTTTGTGGACCGTTCGCACCAAATTCGTGTGGCACGAACGGTCCACAATGCACTACGCCATCGCAGTGCATTGCTGGCTCATGATTGGCCAAGCATGCACTGTGACCCCGCATGCTTGGCCAATCACAGCGCCTGCAGCGAGGAGAGCCATAATTGGCCACAGGCAGGATGCCTGTGGCCAATTATAGCTCAGGGGGTTTAGTACACGCCCCACACTATATACGGCTGCCAGCGTGGCGGCCTTATGTAGTGTGTTCCAGCATGCAGGGAAAGAGCTAGATAAGCAGGGACAGTGTGTTCTTTTCTCAGGCATCTTAAAGTTAAAGTGGTGTTGTGTGCCTCCAGCACAGTATACACCTGTATCTACCCTTTATTGCTGGTGTTCTATAATGAAGGCATCTGCAGGAGTTAGTGGGTGTTTTGTGCCTCCAGCACCGTATACACCTCAAGATACCCCTTATTGCTGGTGTTGTCTGTTGCATATTAGCCTTTAAAATTAGCACTTTTGATTTAGAACGTTCGAGTCCTATAGACTTTAATAGGGTTCTTAAGTTCGTACAAATGTTAGGTCCGTTCGAAAGTTCTGGTGCGAACCAAACAGGGGGGTGTTCGGCTCATCCCTACTCAGGAGCTAAACAATTAACTCAATGAGCCAGTGGGCACTTGTAAAGAGCCAAGGAATATTTTGCCCATGAATAGTTAAAAAAAAAAAATCTTAAATGTTATATATGTTAGCTCTTCATATCCAGAACTCCTTAATAAATGGGATTTCCGACTTGAACTCACATTTACTGAAGGCCAGAGATAAGATCCTTCAGCTCGCTTATGTTTCTTCTACCTCATCCAGGACTGCTGAAATGAACTATAAGCCATTAACTAAATGGCACTATACACCAGCTAAAGATAATCGAACATAATCAGGCTTGTGAACCAAAGAACGAACTCCGCCATACCCCTGGAGCCGTGGACGTTACTCTTTCACAACACGATGGAAACAATGGGCTCTTACAAACGTTCACTAACCCCACACCTGCTTAACACCGCTAAGGCCCTCATCCCAGCTATTTGGGGTCAACCTTGCGCCCCCCCTCATTGCAAAACTGGATACAGGCAGTGAATAATACCTGCCTGATGGAAGAACTCACCCTCATTGTCAAGGACAAGCTGCATCGCCACACGGCGACCTGGTCCCTGTGGGCTGAATTAAAAAATTCGAGCGAATACAAGGACATAAGGTTTGTGTCTCCTCAATACCCGCAACAAACTCCTCCATTACAACTAAATATGCCATAGATATATAGACCTAGCCTAATGTTTGTCTAATATTAACCAAGTCTGCTTAAAGTAAGATTGTGAAGTCCATCGAATACAAGCCTTTCTGCCTTCCTCCCTATCTTACTCCCCTCCCTTATCTCTATCCAAGCCCTTCTAGATTCACTTCTTCCTCTTTCTTTCTTTTTTCTTTTTTTCCATCTCTCACCCCGCCCCCCCCTTTTTTTTTCTCCTCTCTGATCTCATCAGTAATCCCAAATATCTGCACAGTTAACTAAGCTGATAACGCATATGCTGAGGTTTCAATTGGATAGACCCAGGCTCAAACACAGATTTGCATGTTCACTAGCAGGAGCCAATTTGTCCTTGTGTGTCTTCTGCCAATATTATGTTTATTCTTATATGCTTATGTGCCTACCATATGATCTTGTAATGTACCGTTTATATTTTGTTCAATAAACAAATATTAAACAAACAAAAAAAAAGTTAGATGTTAGCTGTATTTTATTGAAATACTGTTACTGGCTACTGGGATTTGTATAGCCCTCTTCTTCACATAGAAGCTTTACATCAAATTCCACTATGAAACACAAGGGGCTCATTATAATCAGTTTGTAACCATAGGGCTACTAAACTGCAAGCAACCAGTGATTTGTACATGAAAATATTTTTTATTTTGTAGCAATCTATAGTTTGGGTGTAAAAAAAAAAAAAAAAAAAAAAAACAATAATTCATATCTTTGTTCCCAGACATATGATAACACAACCGGAACAACCCTGAACAAAATTAATCATTAACCACTTCCCGCCCAAGGTACGTCAAATGACATCATGGACTTTGAGTGGTGATATCTGAATGATGCCTGAAGCTACAGGCATCATCCAGATATTTTTTTCCACCTGTGATTCTGTGCACCATAAGAACAATCATAGTGGCAGTTCAGCCGCTTGATCATTCTTATAGGTGGCGGGAGGGGATGTCTCCCCTCCCGCTGCCCTCAGATGCTTCTCTGGTATTGCGCCCGGAGAATGAATTACACCCGGCGAGTGTAAGCAATGCAATACAAAATTTTATATATGTCCAGCCTAAAGGAGAGGAGAGATGTGGGGTCTTATAGACCCCACATCTCTCCAGAAAGAGGACCTGTCACATACTATTCCTATTACAAGGGATGTTTACATTCCATGTAATAGGAATAAAAGTAATAAAATAAATAAAAAATAATAATAAAAAAATTAAAAGAGAACATGTAATTGTAAAGCACCCCCGTCTCCACGTGCTCGCGCACAGAAGTGAATACATACGCAAGTCGCTCACACATATGTAAACGTCATTCAAATCACACATGCAAGATATTGTCGTCTGCGTTAGAGCAAGAGCAACAATTCTAGCCCAAGACCTCCTCTGTAGCTCTAAACCAGTAACCTGTAAAAACATTTAAAGCGTCGCCTAGGGAGATTTTTTTTCCCCAAAAAAAAAAACCATTTGAAAAATTGCTGCGCAAATACCGCGTTGTGCCTTTGTGTTCTGACGGGGGAGTGTCCCTCCACTAGAGCTGCACAATTCTGGACAAAACGAGAATCAAGATTTTTTTGCTTAGAATGAAGATCACGATTCTTGCGGTGTAACATCTTTCACAGTATACAACAAATTGTTTGTTTTTTTGTTTTTTGTTTTTTAAGTGTATTTTTTTCCCCCAAAAATGTATTTGAAAGAGCGCTGCGGAAATACAGTGCCACATAAAATATTGCAACAACCACAATTTTATTCCCTAGGGTCTCTGTTAAAGATATGTTTTTAGGGGTTCCAAGTAATTTTCTAGCAAAAAATAATGATTTTAACTTGAAACCAACAAGTGTCAGAAAAAGGTTTCGTCTTTAAGTGGTTAAACTTCCCTCATTTACAGATTGAAGTTCATGACTAAAGAATCTAAAGAACAAAACATTACAATTAATGTTTATAGTTAGCTCAAGGCTGAGGAATGTTGGGATACTTGGCAGACTGCCTGTTTTTTTTACAGCTGTCCTCGAGCAGGGAATTCTCTACATAGAAAGAATCAGGAAAATGCTTTAACATCGCAAGAGTGAAACAAATCGTGATCTTGATTAACGTTTAATCATGCAGCTCTACCCTCCACCAGAACACACCGATTGTCAGAGACATCAAGGCGTGCGTAGAGTTTCAGCATCACCAGATAATAATATATATAATAAATAATAAACAAAAGGGGGTGGGGTGGACAGGTTAACTGAGGCAATGCCTAGGTGAAAAAACTGAGGTACTGACCTAGTAAGTGGTCTTCCTCCTTGTACTATGTATAATTCAAGATTTAAAAATAAAAATAAGAGATTGTGCTATGGTGTAACAAGTGTGTTAATGGTATGAGCTGCCTCTACCTAATATTACCACCCAATGGATGAAAATAAACTAGTGAAAAAGGAAGAGGTAGACCTGGCACTATACCTTTAAATATTGTGATGTGACCAAATATTAATAGTGTTCCTTATGAGGGTGAAAACAAAATGTTTTCATCCTCATAAGGAACACTATTAATATTTGGTCACATCACAATATTTCAACATAATTCAAGATTTATTTTTCAGTTTTACGCAAAGTTGTACCCTCAAAGTTGTCAAAAAACCTAAACATTTTTTACCTTAATGAGGGATTCCACCCAAAAAAAAAAATATTAAAAGCCAGCAGCTATAAATACTACAGCTGCTGACTTTTAATAAATGGACACTCACCTGTCCCGGGTTCCAGCGATGCCGGCAGCCGAGGCCGATCGACCGCTCGGGCCTCGGCTGCTGCCGCCGCCATTCGAGGTGAGGGAATCAGGAAGTAAAGCGAATCGGCTTCACTTCCCGGTTCCCTAATGCGCATGCGCGAGCCGCGCAATCGGAAATCTCCGCGCTGTCACTGGGACCCGTGTGTGTCCCAGCAGACAGCGCGGCAGGGCAGGAAATGGCGTAGACTCCTGTGGGAGTCTATGCCCGGAAGTGGGTGAAAATACCTGTCTTTGACAGGTATCTCCACCCCCCTCCCCCCTGAAAGGTGTAAATTGTGACACCGGAGGGGGGGGGGGGGGGTTCCGATCAGCGGAGGTTCCACTTTAGGGTGGAATCCCGCTTTAAAGTGGATGTAAACCCACTCTCATCCTTTCTATACTACTGCCATAGTGGTTATTTATAAGGAAATACTTGCCTCCTGCATGTATCGTTGCAAGTGTCCCCCCTCTGTCTGTTATGAGACCTGAAAAACTGCAGATTCTGTGGGTGGGTTTGTTGTCTGGAGCTCGGTGGGTGGAGTTCTGATGTCAGTAGACTCCCCGCCCACCTCTACTCTTCCCTTGTCAAAACTCAAAAAAGTGACCACGACTTCAGCATGTTCAATAAGATGTGGAACAGCCAGCCCTGGGAGAGCTGGAGAAGAAAAAAGGGGGGGGGGGGGCGGATCTGAGTACACAGAATGCCTCTCTCAGGCTCCTGCACGAGATATGTAAATCACCTGTCACTCGCAGCAAGGGGGAAGAACTGGTGCCTACTTCTCTGTGTCTCAGTTTTTATCTCACTGAAAAAAAGATAAGAGGATTGCTCAGAGCTGGATCAACTCTTCGTGGCAAGACTGGGCACAGATGACATGAAATCCTATACTGTACAAGGTGCAAGCCTTAATTAAAACAAAAAAAATAAATAAAAATTGAGTTTACATTCACTTTAATGTAATACTAACCACTTCACGCCCAGGCCAATTCTGACATTTCTCTCCTACATGTAAAATTCATAATTTTTTTGCTAGAAAATTACAAAGAACCCCCAAACATTATATATGTTTTTTTTTAGCAAAGACCCTAGAGAATACAATGGCGGTTGTTGCAACTTTTTATCTCGCACGGTATTTGCGCAGCAATTTTTCGAACACGTTTTTTTTTTCAGAAAAAAAAGTTTCATGCTTTAAAAAAAAAAAAAAAAAAAAACAGTAAAGTTAGCCCAATTGTTTTGCAAAATGTGAAAGATGAAGATACGCTGAGTAAATAGATACCCAACATGTCACGCTTCAAAATTGCACACTCATGGAATGGCGCCAAACTTTGGTATTTAAAAATCCACATAGGCGACGCTTTAAAAATTTTTACTGGTCACATGTTTTGCGTTACAGAGGAGGTCTAGGGCTAGAATTATTGCTCTCGCTCTAACATTTGCGGCGATACCTTTAATTTATTTATTTTTATTGTTAATTTTACTTTTATTTTTTTAGTTTGACACTATAATTTTGATTACTTTTATTCCTATTACAAGGAATGTAAACATCCCTTGTAATAGGAATATGGCATGATCTGACCTATTTACAGTGAGATATGGGGTCAAAAAGACCCCATATCTCACCTCTAGGCTGGGAAACCTAAAATCCAAAAAAAAAGAAAAAAGAAAAAAAAACGATCACGGCTTCCCAGCCGAGGTGGTGCCGTTATTTGAATGCAGAGGCCGGGCGTGACCTCATACCATCACGCCCAGCCTCCGAACGATCATAGAGACTGCCGAGTCTCTCGATCGCTGGATCGAGATGAGGCTCAGGTAAGTATTAGGGGGACTGAGAGGGGCTGTTGTACACAGAAGGTTTTCTATCTTAATGCCTAGAGTGCAATAAGATAAAAAAAAATTCTGCCTTTACAACCACTTTAATGCATTCCTTGCAATAAGGTAAAACATTTTTAGTTGTCAGCATTTCCCCGCCCTGTTTTCATTAATGAATGGAAACTAAATGAAATGTAAGGCAGGGACGTTTACACTTGTGACCTTCTGGTTTCCATGGAGCTCTGCCCGCTTCCGCTCCCAGAAAGCAAGCGAGTCAAGTCCATAGCATGCTTTGCTTAGCAGCACTGCATGCATGTGATGTTGTAGGTTTTCTATATAGACTGGAGGCGATTTTGGTATTCTTATGCCACATACACACGACCGGACTTTGAGGGACTAGGTCCGACGGACTTTCGGCAGAGTTTCGACGGCCTTTCCGAATGAACAGACTTGGCCACACACAATCACACCAAAGTCCGACGGATTCAAACGTGATGACGTACGACTGGACTAGAATAAGGAAGTTCATAGCCAGTAGCCGATAGCTGCCCTAGCGTCCGTTTTTGTCCGTCGGACTAGCATACACACGAACGGATTTGTCGGTCCGGCAGAGTTCCGGTGGGAAACTACCGGTGGCAAGCTAAGGTCCGATGGAGCCCACACACGATCTAATTGTCCGACGACTTGTTCCGTCGGACTTTTGCTGTCAAAAAGTCTGGTCGTGTGTACGTGGCATAAGTTATTATTAAGGTGACCACAGTCAGACAGATACCATTCCATCCTCTAATAAGCAGCATAATGCGCAAAACCTGGTGAACTTGAACTAGAAGTAGCAAGGGTATAAAGAGGATACTTTGGTTCTATCCTCTGCTCCATGCAGGTTGGAAAATCGCCCTTTGCCCCTGGAAGCACTTGTCATTAGTCATGAATATTAACAGCCTGACAACTGAAAATGGTGCTCAAAGTTCACAGCATTGCTTGTAATTATCAGGCCATCTAAGATACACAGCCCAAGAAAATAAGTGATGTAACCATCTCTAGTGATGATCAGGATGTGTAGGGCTCAAATAAAAGAGTAAGAAGAGTCTGAATAATTTGCATTCTAAAACAGACATTTCCTGACATGTTGAAAAATAGCTGCAAAGCAAATGTTTTATCATTCCCTTTTCCACATAGAAAAGCGAATAAATGTTTTCACTCTGTGTGCTTCACTTGTGTTTACGCGGGGAACGAGACAGTTCCTGGCAGTGTGGCCATTTCTGCAACACCAGGCAGATTTCTCAACATAGCAAGAAAAAACTGCGCTGGATAATATGAACAAAAAAACCTATTAGCCACAACACCACGTGGGATATACACAAAATAACAGACTCAAAAAAAGGTTGCGCTGTGAATAATTAAAATAATATTAATGAATAAACAAGTGTCCTTATAATTAGGCAAATGCTTATAAAGAAGCAGAGAAATAGTCCTGTGAGAAAACAAAAAAGTGTTGTCCCTCTAATGAAATAATCAATGATGATTCAAAAACATTGTCCAAAACTGTGAACAGTTGAACAGCTTGAAGTGATTTGCACAATTGCAGTGATTTTCGTGAATATGTCCCACCGCTGAGTGAAATATGCGCTTACCAAATTGAAGGACTTTAACACTTCTGGCTATTGCCCAGCCAGGGCCTTTTCCTCAAAAGGTATAGCGAACCGTCAGGTCATCATCTCACTGGGATGACCCCCCTGTCTAGATTGCATGCAAAACGCTCCTCCACTAGCAGCAGATAAAGTAACCAAGCTGGGATGATAGCGCTAGTTCGCAAGTTATACAAAACAAATAAAAACAAAGTAGAAATTAAACAAAGTTGCGGCTGGCCGGCTGCAATACACACGCCCATGCTAATAGACAGTACTTTACTTTACTTGTTTTGTTTTTTATACGCTGTTCAGCGTTTTATTTAATAAATATCCTGCGGGTTTTATCTATGGTCATTCCATCTTTTTTACTTTTGAGCGAACTTGCGCTATCATCCCAGCTTGGTAACTTCATCTGCTACTAGTGGAGGAGCGTTTGGATGCAATCTAGACGGGGGGGGGGGGCATCCCAGTGAGATTTCTCAACACACCAAGGTGACAAACCTACCCATGCACAGTCAACTTAAAGCGGGGTTCCACCCTAAAGCACAACTTCCGCTGATCGGAACCCTCCCCCCCTCCGGTGTCACAATTGGCACCTTTCAGGGGGAGGGGGGTGCAGATACCTGTCAAAGACTCCCACGGAAGTCTATGCCTCTTCCTGTTCCTGCGCGCTGTCTCTGGGACCCGTGTGTACCCGGACAATTCCTATTGCGCTGCGCGACTCCCGCATGCGCAGTAGGGAACCGAGAAGTGAAGCCGCAGCGCTTCACTTCCTGATTCCCTCACCTACAATGGTGGTGGCAGCAGCCGAGAGCCGAGCGATCGATCGGCCTCGGCTGCCGACATCGCTGGACCCTGGGACAGGTGAGTGTCCATTTATTAAAAGTCAGCAGCTGCAGTATTTGTAGCTGCTGGCTTTTAATATTTTTTTCCACGGTGAAATCCCTCTTTAACCACTTCAGCCCCGGACCAATTTTCAGCCTAAGGACCAGAGGTCTTTTTACAATTTCGCACTGCACTGCTTTAACTGGTAATTGCGCGGTCATGCAATGTTGTACCAAAACAAAATTTGCGTCCTTTTCTTCCCACAAATAGAGCTTTCTTTTGATGGTATTTGATTGCCTCTGCGATTTTTATTTTTTGCGATATAAATGGAAAAAAAGAGAAAACTGAGAAAAAAAAAATATTTTCTACTTTTTGTTATGAGAAAAATCGAATAAACTGAATTGTAGTCATACATTTAGGGCAACATTTATTCAGCCACATGTCTTTAGTAAAAAAAAAAATGTCAATAAGCGTATATTTATTGGTTTGCGCAAAAGTTATAGCGTCTACAAACTAGAGTACATTTTCTGGAATTTACACAGCTTTTAATTTATGACTGCCTATCTCATTTCTTGAGGTGCTAAAATGGCAGGGCAGTACAAACCCCCCCCCCCCAAATGACCCCATTTTGGAAAGTAGACACCCCAAGGAAATTGCTGAGGGGCATGTTGAGCCCAGTGAATATTTTTTTTTGTCCCAAGTGATTGAATAATGACACAAAAAAAAAAAAAGTTTACAAAAAGTTGTCACTAAATGATATATTGCTCACGCATGCCATCGTTATATGTGGAATTGCACCCCAAAATATATTCTGCTGCTTCTCCTGAGTACGAGGATACCACATATGTGGGACTTTTTGGGAGTCTAGCTGCGTACGTCACCCCGAAAACCAATCACTGCCTTCTGGGTTTCTAAGGGTGCAAATTTTTGATTTCACTCCTCACTACCTATCACAGTTTCGAAGGCCATAAAATGCCAAAATACCACAAACCCCCCCAAATGACCCCATTTTGGAAAGTAGACACCCCAAGCTATTTATTGAGAGGCATGTTGAGTCCATGAAATATTTTATATTTTGCCACAAGTTGCAGGAATATTAAAAAAAATTTATTTATTTTTTTTGCACAAAGTTGTCACTAAATGATATATTGCTCACACATGCTATGGGCATAAGTCAAATTACACCCCAAAATAAATTCTGCTGCTTCTCTCGAGTACGGGGATACCACATGTGGGGGACTTTTTGGGAGCCTAGCCACGTACGGGACCCCGAAAACCAAGCACTGCCTTCCGGATTTAAATATAAAACGCTACCAAAAAAAACTGTTAGCAATAGCAGGGATCAGGCCTGACTCTGCGATCGCTCAAGTTATGTGTTTAGTGTTTTGTAAGTGACAGTGATCAATCGATACTGCACTTGGAAGGGCTGGGCTATGGGGCAAAATGCAGGTGCTAGCAGGTATCTGGGCTGATCCTGCTAACAATGCGTTTTTTTGGAACCCTAAACTGCTGGGGACGCTAGTATAGATCTGATCAGATATTGATCTGTTCAGATTCGATACCACTACGGGAGGTTTATGCTTTGCGCATGGGTGTTAGCGGTACTGGCACTGACCCTAAAACCTAATTGATATCACCCGCCGGGTGATCAGGGGGTTAAACCTTTATTGGGTAATAAATGGTGGGTGCCCTGATGCTATAAAAAGCAAACTAACCAGAGTCACCCATAACACTTATATGGAGATCACTGGTGAAAGGGTTAACTAGGGGCAATCAGGGGGTTCAAATTTTTATTAGGTAGTATATGGGGGTCCCTGGCGCTATATAAAAACTTGACGGGGAACCTAAATAACTAACTGGCTAACCAGCGTCACCAGTGACACTTATACTGTGATCTCTGGTGAAAGGGTTAACTAGGGGCAATCGGGGTTAAAACCATTATTGGGTAGTATATCGGGGTACCTAGCGCTATAAAAACCTGGCGGTGAACCTAAAAAAATAACTAGCTACCTAGCGACACTAATGCAGCGATCAGAAAAATGATCGCTTAGTGACACTGGCAAAAGGGGGTGAAAGGGTTAACTAGGGGCAATCAGGGGGTTAAAACCATTATTGGGTAGTATATCGGGGTACCTAGCGCTATAAAAACCTGGCGGTGAACCTAAAAAAATAACTAGCTACTTAGCGGCACCAGTGACACTAATGCAGCGATCAGAAAAACGATCGCTTAGTGACACTGGCAAAAGGGGGTGAAAGGGTTAACTCTAGGGGCAATCAGGGGGTTAAACCTTTATTGTGGGGTGGTAGGGGGCTACCCTGGACCTAACACTAACTGCCCTGACACTTTTTACTGTCACAACTGACACTGAATGCAGTGATCAGTAAATAAATGATCACTGCAATCAGTGACACTGACTGGGAGGGGGAGGGGGAGGGGGAGGGGGGGTGGGGGTTTGTGTGCCTATGTGTGCCTACATGTTAGTATAGTGTTTGTTGCACTTACTTTCAGTGTTCTCCTCGTAGTTCGGTCAAAAAGACCGCCCCGAGGAGAATGACATCACTTCCTCCCTGCCTGTGTTTACTATACACAGCGGGAGGAAGCTTCTCATTCGCCAGGAGCGATCGAGAGGGGATGGCCAGAAACCAATGGCCATCCCCTCATCCCGGATCTCTCCTGAAGCAAAACAGACCGCCGAATCCAGCGGGAGGTGGTCCTATCGGACCCCCCACCCGCTGGAAGGCAACCACGTACATGTACGTGCTTGTGCCTGTACATGCCATTCTGATGACGTACATTGGCATGCGGTGGTCCTTAAGTGGTTAATGAACATCTATAAAAACCATTTCACAATCGCGCTATAACCACAGTGCATTCGCACATTGCCGGGAAGGCATCTGATGATGTCCCCCCATGATTGCACTTCTTGCCCCCTGTGGTGCGAATCCACAGTCATCGGTTATTGCCGTGTCCCCCAGACACAGCTGATCACAGATTGTGGTAAAGAGCCAATCACAGTGGCTCTTTACCACATGATCAAAGGTGAACAATCACAGCTGATCACAGTGTAAACAGGATTTGCCAGCTATCGGCATTCCCCTCCTCACGCTGACGGCATGTAAGAGAGGAGAGCTAATGACTGACAAATCCACACAGAGGACATCTACACTGATAATTAGGGCACTGATTATCAGTGCAGCCCCAACAGTGCCCCAACAGTGCCCACCAGTGCTGCCAATCTGTGGAGAAAATTACAACATTTTATAACAGAAACTAAGATAAACATATTTTTTTTCTTAAAATGAGAAGTCCAACGTAAGCTTGTTTGGCTGTAATTCTTTTTGCACTCCTGTGACCAGTTTTCAGTAGAGAGCAGGCTGAAGTCCACCCTCTGCTGACATCACCGATTTCAGTACAGGCACCGCATCATCACGACAAAGTCTGGATCCACCAGGTGCCTGGACTGACATTCTGCTCAGCCTCTCAGCAAGCCACTGAGAGAGACAGCCACTCCAACCCCTCCACAGCCCATCGCTACAGTGAGCGAGGGGGGAGAAGAGCAGAGAGCTGTGACCGACAGTCTACAGGTCTCTGCTCATGGAGCTCTAGAAAACCGAGTGATCAGCAGTGTTCGATCACTCAGTTCTCAGTGGAGAGCGCCGGGGACAGATGCAGCATCATACCCATGCTGCATCCACTCAAGTATAAATCTTAAAAAAAATTCCTTTACTTCTTTTAAAAAAAATTTTTTTGTGTGTGTGTTTAGCAAAAAATATATAAAATCCAGTCGTAATTAAATACCATCAAAAGAAAGCTCTGTCTCAAAAAATGATAAAAATTTTTTGGGTACAGCGTTGCATGACCGCACAATTGTCACGCAAGGTGCGATAGCACCAAAAGCTGAAAATTGGCCTGGGCATGGGAAGGGGGTAGAAGTGTGCAGTAGGCAAGTGGTTATTCAAGGTACAGTCTGCACAGAACAGTGGGGAATGTTTTGACAGGGGAAAGTAAGCAATGGGTAAGGATCAGGTCCATAAGAGCACGGGTTCTCATTGACCTCTAACAGGAGCATTTGGCTGAGACCCCACACAAGGGGTGCCTATGGATACCCCACACAGGGGACACCACTGGACCCCTCACAGGGGGCACTGGCTGAGACCCTGCGGGTAATGCTCCCAGACAGATCCGTCTCACCACCGATGCGGGGGGCTGTCGGCCATGAGGAACGCTGTGACAAAGGCCGAGATACTACCTCGAGAGATGTTTAACTCACAGGGCCAGTCCCCGTCCAGTGAGGATATATGTCGTGGCCAAGCTAGCACGTAGCTGCGGCCTGCACGCGTTCACTGGCCAGACTGGATAGACCACTGGATCTTGGTGTCCAGCCCATTGCCCAGTCCGGCAGTTGATTGTAGATCTCACAGGAAAAAATCCAAGAGAAAAAAAAAGTAGTCTAAAAAGCAAAAACAAAAAACTGCCAGGACCAGAGATCTCAGCAGAGAACTTTGTTCTTACTCCTGACTAGGAAGAAAAAAACTGAAGGCTTATAGCAGGGAATGTATAGGGAATGTATATCACCTAGAACTGCCCATTGGCATAGCCAAGACTTTTTTCTGCCTAGTGTCCTACTCCTGTAGGGGGCAATATAACCCTATGATTCTGAATAATGGAGTGCTGTGTCTGTCAATGAACGAAAGAGAAAAACTGCTTATGCTCTTCTGGACTGGTTAAACACAAATAGGGCAAGAATGAATGTTTCCGTCTATCTTAAGTGGAAGTGCATGATATTCCAAAATACCCCAAATAGAAGATATCCAAAATTATACTTTGACCCCTTCATGCTGACATAACAGGGTCAAACGTCAGGGACAGTATTTTGAGCAGGGGAAAAAAAAAAAAAAACACACCACACATTTTTTAATTAGTATTAGTGTGTTTTTTATTTTGCGCTCTAGTACCTAGAAATCTACAGCAATTATATATATATATATATATATATATATGGTATAATTCAACTTGATGCACAAAGTTGCGATATGTACAGTTTACTAACACATGTCGAAGTTGTACAATTGTGGTTCCGCATGAATATTTGTTTTATCCTTTATTCAGGAAGGGGTTAACTACATCCCTACCTGGTCAATTCTGACATTCCTCTCCTACATGTAAAAATTATCCTTTTTTGCTAGAAAATTACTTAGAACATCCACAAACGTATAGATTTTACGCAGAGGCCCTAGAGAATAAAATGGTGGGTTTTGCAATTTTTAATGTTACGTTACACGATATTTGCACAACAGTTTAACCTTTTGGTGCTTAGAGTTCTTAAAGAGGGATTCCACCAAAAAAATATATATTAAAAGCCAGCAGCTATAAATACTACAGCTGCTGACTTTTAATAAATGGACACTCACCTGTCCCGGGTTCCAGCGATGCCGGCAGCCGAGGCCGATCAATTGCTCGGCCCTCGGCTGCTGCCGTCACCATTCTAGGTGAGGGAATCAGGAAGTGAAGCGAATAGGCTTCACTTCCCGGTTCCCTACTGCGCATGCGCGAGTAGCGCAGCGCAATAGGAATTCTCCGCGCTGTCACTGGGACCCGTGTGTGTCCCAGCAGACAGCGCGGCAGGACAGGAAATGGTGTAGACTCCCACGGGAGTCCATGCCCGGAAGTGGGTGTAAATACCTGTCTTTGACAGGTATCTCCACCCCCCTCCCCCCTGAAAGGTGCCAATTGTGACACCGGAGGGGGGGAGGGATCCGATCAGCGGAGGTTCCACTTTAGGGTGGAACCCCGCTTTAATCTCGTGTTGTAAAGCGCTGCGCATTACAACATATAACAATATGCAATTAGCGGACCTCAAGCTGTTGCAGAACTACAAGTTCAAGTTCAATGAGGCATACTGTCAGCCACAAGCATGACATCCTGAGGCAGAGGCACGATGGGACTTGTAGTTTTGCAACAGCTGGAGGTCCGCTAATTGCATACCCCTGCTGTAGAATAATAATAATAATAATAATAATAATAATAATTTGCAGGGATTTCAACTCGGTTCCTGTTTTGGCTATGGGATAGGAATGGATAGGAAATATTCCCAATGGGACGCAGACGGCAAAAAAAAAAAAAAAAACCTGACCGGGGTTTTAAACCCTCACTTAGGTCGGCAAAAAATTATACAAATTTTCTTGTACAACTTTCCTTTGGATTTACCAAAACCATTTAATATAAGGTGAAATCTAAAACATGTTTACTTTGTATACAGACAGAACCTTGCGCTACATAGTTGAAGGTAAATCTAAAGGTAATTCAATAAGAAAACTGTACAATTGTATAATGTATGGCCTTAATCTATCCAAAATAAAATAAAAAGGTTTAGCCTAGGTTGCTTTAATAATCCACTGCCTGTTGGTTTTAACCCCTTCATGCTTACGCCTTTTTCTGACATTTGTTGCTTACACGTTAAAAATCTATGTTTTTTTTTGCTAGAAAAATTCATATATACACATATACATACACACATATAAACACTTGTGCTCCTAAGTTTACATACCCTGGCAGAATTTATGATTTCTTGCCCATTTTCCTGAGAATATGAATGATAACACAAAAACATTTTTTTACTCATGGTTAGCGTTTGGCCGAAGCCATTTATTATCAATCAACTGTTTTTACTCTTAAAATAATAATGGAAACAGACACTACCCAAATTACTCTGATCAAAAGTTTACATACCCTGGCCATTTTGGCCTGATAACATGCACACAAGTTGACACAAGGGGGTTTGAATGGCTATTAACTACTTCAGCCCCGGAAGGATTTACCCCCTTCCCGACCAGAGCACTTTTTGCGATTCAGCACTACGTCGCTATAACTGACAACTGCACGGTCGTGCGACGTTGCACCCAAACAAAATTTATGTCCTTTTTTTCCCACAAATAGAGCTTTCTTTTGGTGGTCTGCGGCTTTTATTTTTTGCGCTATAAACAAAAAAAGCAACAATTTTGAAAAAAAAGCAATATTTTTTTTTGTTTTGCTATAATAAATATCCCCCAAAAATATATTTAAAAAAAAATGTTTTCCTCAGTTTAGGCTGATATGTATTCTTCTACAGACTGTAATGGAAATTTGTAGGTTCTGTATATAATTGTATTCTATTTTATATGTATTGCACAATGCCCTCACTGTGCACACGGCACTAACAATGTTTTCAGTACATGTTTTGCATTCTTTCGAGTTCTGATTAGAATAAGCCTGCCTATGTAACGCCCCTTGTTACCATAAACGTACAATTGTAATATTAATGTGATACCTACGTAATCATGTGTATAAAAGCCTTCAAATGCGTCATAATAAAGGAGAACGGTTATTTGGAAAGATGCTGAGCGTATCTTTTGTGTCTGTTCCCTACTGCAGTAGTTATTAATTTGGAACCACTAATCAATATGAGGATAGGAGTTGCCGATCATCAAAATATCCATTTCAGGTGGCGAAGCCAGCCCAGCAGGGGTTATCAGGTGACCCTGAGTATCCGAAACGAGGAGCTTGAGACGATCCGGGAATTTCTGATAATCAGCCGGCTGAGGTAAGCCTTTTGCTTACATTTGAGTTATCAGACTTCCTTGATCGGTAAGGCATTTTCGGGACAAAGGGAACCTATTTTACTCCCCTTAATCGAACTGTATTGATTAGTGGTTATATGTTATGTTGTCACTGTCTACTGTCCATCAGAGTGTTATAGAGAAAGGGAAGAATAGTGCTGTTCACAGATATATGTAGTACATCTGCTAGATAAAATAGTTTAGAGGCAAAAGGGTATAGGCACACGTAGAGAAGACTGGCCAGTCATTATGGGCATTAAATTAAGTAAGGGAATGATGGGTAAGAGACCCTCAAAAATGCCCAGCGCAAGAGGAGCGCTATATATGAACCGAAGGTGCGGTTCCGCCTATACTGAGCCCCTAGATTAATGGTTAAAGTGGACAGGGATCCACAAAGGGTAACTGGGTTACCACCAAAGTCCACAGGGACTAAGAATCATGCAGAGCATACAGCTAGAGAAACAGCTATTTATGTGAGCAGGATGGATCAAGAGTGACATTAACACTAGACAGAAAGGGACTTTTTGATGTTAAGTTGTGGGATGAATTTGGGGTCAGACACAACAACTAGTAAAGTCAAGAAACAGTAATGAGAGTTAAAACAGAATGCTTTGTATGTTGTCAGAGAGGGAAGATGGGATGAGCACTATGGCTGCCCGTCTGATCATAGAAGGTACAGTATGTGAAGTATGGAATTACAATACATTGGATGTAAAGGATATCAGAACAAAATGGGAATAATGTAAGCAATTTTAGAGATATATTTGAGTATGTTTGTGAATGCTGGAACCTTTAGTTCGCTCGCTTGTGTCATGTACGCAGATGTGACCCCCACCTTTGTGCTCTCCTCAAAGAATGTAGCTGGGATGAGAGATTGGTGATAAGCTGGGAGGACACCATGCCAATTTCAGTTTTTTAGACAAAACATTTATAACAAAATGTGCCGGGTTAACGAATCTAATGATAAACAATGTGATCACAATTATTTTTGAATCTGTTTTCCAAACATGGTAAAATCAAGGTTACATTTAACCATGTCTTACACTAATTGAATATCTTTTGATAGTGGAAACAGTGCATTAAAAAAAAAAAAAAAAAGAGAGAGAAATTGAGCAAAATTAAGTATTATGTCCCCCTTTAAGGACATTTATCTGTGCATATATATTAGTGTGTGATATTGAAATTATCATATGAGTATTAATTTCTAATATGAGTTTAACAATTTTATTAATAAATATAGATATATTGAAACTGGTTTAGACAACCTTTGGTTGGAAATGAAATCCAGGTTAATGGGGAAATTGGTAAAAATGGAATTAGTTTAGATTAAGATAACAATTTTGTAATTTTACATTTATTGAGTGGAAAGAGAAGAAATTAAGATGAGGTTGTTAATTTGAATACAGCTGCAATAATGTTTAACAAAGCCAAGATGGATGGGATACATAAGGACGTTTTTCTACAGAAATTAAATCTTAAAGTCTGATAATAACTTGATGTGCGGTCCATGATGTGAGAGTAATAATAACATGTAAATATAACAGACCCATCACATCAAGTCCACACACCCTGTTAGGATAGCTGCAGCCTGCAGCCAGATGGTTTATAGTTTTTGATGGCCAAGTGCTTTCTGGTCCGTCATACATATTGTTGGTCCTTTTGTTTTTATGTATTTTTATTTTTGAAATCCAAAGCAGAATGTGTGGATTGTGAAATGATGTGCCCCTTTTCCTTGTAAGTGCAGTGGGTATAAGTAGAAGAATATTTTGGATTTATGGACATCTCTGCAGCACTGCAGGGTATTCCTATTTATTATAATATTGCCAGGAAAAAGTTGTCTTTTTGAAACATGAAACTGGAGTTCTTACATAAACAGCATGATAGGAAAAAGCCATTGTTATATTTATGCAAGCTGGACCCAGTAATGAAGGGTTCACTCCGATGTATCAGAGCCGTAGCTTTATGCAAAGTTGCTATTAGACAAAGTTACAGATATTATTTTGGTTGAATATTTAATTTTTAATAGTCCGACATTCTGCACAGCAAATATATAGCTAAGTGTTTGTCAAATGAAAGGTTCAAAATATGAATTTGTTTTGTGTGTTTATGTACAAATCTAACAATGAAAAATGTGTACATTTGGATCCAGCCACCTTATTGCCTCTATTGGAGGAGGCTGGAGACAAAGAAAAACCACATGTGTTAAATTGATGACATAGGAATCAGCTGCTGTGAGCCCAGTGCAGGACACACTCCCTGGAGACCCGAGTATTTACTTTTTTGTAGTGTTATTCCTGGTTTTATACCAAGGATGAAGTTTATCACCCAGAAGGATTCCCTGTATTCAGTCATTGGATCCTTTTTCCCCAGCTCAAGAAGCAGAGCTCCATGTTTTAGAAAAGCCTGTGAGCTATAAAAAGAGTATATATTTATATAGATAGTCGAGATATAGAGAGCTTTTGGTTCCATTTGAAGGGCCAGAAGTTTGTTTTTACTTCGGCAGGTAAACCAATCAAGCATGCCAAGTTAATTTGATCGGCTGTTTTCAGCCTTCCAGGTTCTTACTGAGGTAGCCATACTAACAGTAAAACTCACATATGGAAGCAGACCAGGCGACTCTAAGGATGCTGCATTTACAGCCCCGGACACTTGCTGGGTCTGTGCAACTCACAGATTCCACCCTAGTTCTGGCCCAGTATAGCTGGGATTAATAATTCAACTTTAAGGACCCCAGAACGAGAAGCACAAGTGGTCCACAAAGGGCAACTTCTTACGAAACAAGACTTTGGAAAAGGTGATCATTTATGTTTGCCAGACACTCTTTTCCCTCCATCTTGACACATGGACCATGTCATCAGTCACAATTAGTTATGGCTGCCTTAGTAAATGAGCGTGGGATAGAGCCAGGGTTCTCCACAGTTGTTTTTATAACATACCACTTCTTGTTTTACCTGTTACCAAAGGTGTTACCAAAAGCTGAACATCCCTTCCAGAGATAACAAAAAGATATATCCAAATGCCCAAGTCAGGATCTTATGAGAATGTATTTTGTTTGTATGGACATGTTTTCTGGATATCCAGTGGCAAATGCTACTGCAAAGGCCACAGTAAAAAAGTGTTATCAGAAGTAGTTTGTAAGTACAGAGTGCAGTATCTACAGAGAGTAACAGAGGAAATTATTTTTATAAGAGAGTCCTTACTAGAAGTTTTGAGGTTTTATTTTTACACCAACTACTGTCTACAATGTAGCGGACAAAGTAGAGTAAGACACTAGAAAACTTTTGCCTGAATGTTTTATTATATTTTATCAAGCCCGTAGAGGGATGTTGGACTCTCTCCCTATGGGATTCGGTGTGGGAGTGTGTTACTCACTTGCTTATATTTTGTCTCAGCAGCTGAAGTCCTCCATTCGGATCTCACAGAGAATGTTGCTGATCTTTTAAGGTTTTTGACAAACTTATTTATGTGTTTTCTCCCCAATTCCAGATCCTAAAAGTTTGGAAGGATCTAAAACTAAAGCCAGTTGACTTGTGGATTGTTAAGAGACATTTATATATAAGGAAATGTTTGGAGACTCAATACAGCATCTATTTTATGTACAGTTTTGCAAAACTTGAAGGAAAAGTCACCCAAATCCACACCAGACACTGTAATATGACTAAATGAAAGAAATCTCTGTGTTTGATTTGTTTCCCTCTTGCGATAACAGTCTAGGGTATTTTTTGATTCAATTACTTTAATTGTAAGGGATACATATATTTGAAAAGTAGTTTAGCCATGTTGAAGTCATATTTGTCTTTTGTACCTTTTCCATTTTATGTAGAATTGTATGTGTTTACATATGCTGATAAGTCAGCATACCAGCAATTAAGCTAGAAGGCCATTCTGGCCACAGGAGTGTACAGCCAGTACTTTGTAAATATGTCTTATCAATCATTTGTTTTTCACAGTGAAATGTCATTTTGTAATGAAAAAAGCTGCTCAGCTATTATTTTCTCCACAATGGAGTTTTTGCCTCTTTGGCCAGGATTACCTCCACCTAAGCGTGTGGAGGTTCCAGGTTAAAGGTGATAGCAGGTATGGTTAGTGATCAAAATATTGATCAAAAGAGAGGAGACTGTAATGGAAATTTGTAGGTTCTGTATATAATTGTATTCTATTTTATATGTATTGCACAATGCCCTCACTGTGCACACGGCACTAACAATGTTTTCAGTACATGTTTTGCATTCTTTCGAGTTCTGATTAGAATAAGCCTGCCTATGTAACGCCCCTTGTTACCATAAACGTACAATTGTAATATTAATGTGATACCTACGTAATCATGTGTATAAAAGCCTTCAAATGCGTCATAATAAAGGAGAACGGTTATTTGGAAAGATGCTGAGCGTATCTTTTGTGTCTGTTCCCTACTGCAGTAGTTATTAATTTGGAACCACTAATCAATATGAGGATAGGAGTTGCCTATCATCAAAATATCCATTTCAATATTTTTCACATAAAAAAAAAAAAAAAAATTGCAATAAGCATATATTGATTTGTTTTGCACAAAAGTTATAGCTTCTACAAAATAAGGGATAGTTTTTTTTTTATTAGTAATGGTGGCAATCTGCGATTTTTATTGTGACTGCAACATTATGGCGGACACAGACACTTTTGACACTATTTGTCGACCAGTCATTTATACAGCGATCAGTGTTATACAAATGCACCGATTACTGTGTAAATGACACTGGCAGGGAAGGGGTTAAACACTAGGGGGTGATAAAGGGGTTAAGTGTGTCCTAGGGAGTGATTCTAACTGTGGGGGGGGGGTTACTACTCGCATGACATCGATCACTGCTCCCGATGACAGGGTGCAGTGATCTGTCATGTCATTAGGCAGAACAAGGAAATGCCTTGTTTACAAAGGTATCTCCCTGTTCTTCCGTTCCGTGACACAATTGTGGGCACCCTGCGGAGATCGAGTCTTTGGGACCTGCAGTCACGGAGCACGCGCGCCAACAATATATATATATATATATATATATATATATATATACATACACACATACACACATACATACATACATACATACATACACTTTTAATTGCTGTCCCTTGTGACAGGTACTCTTTATGGAGAGATCTGGGGTCTAGAAGACCCCAAATCCCTCCTTTGCACATAGACCCCTTTCACACTGGGGTGGTGCGTGCTTGGCATTAAAGTGCCACTAGTTTTAGCGGCACTTTACTGCTGTTATAGCAGCGCTTTTCGAAGAAAGGGTTAATAGTGCCCGAGTTGCATCGCTGCCTAAGCACTATGGTAGCGTTGTCCATTCATTTCAATGGGCAGTGTGGGAGCGTTGTCCCCAAGCAATGCCAAATGAGGGGTGGAAAAAACAGCATAGCAACTTCATCCACAATGGCATGTGGGAACTAGTGAAACTTTACCCACAAAAAAAGTGTGTGGAAAAACCACCACAAAAACTCCTCAACAGGAGTGACTACCCATAGCCGCACCAAAACTGCGGAATGTAATGCAACAGCGCATTAACTTAACGGTACTGTGTTTTTAAAAAAAGGAAATATATATTGCATATTCAATTGCAACTATATGGCCGCCTGCAAGACTTTGCAGCCAAACCAGGCATCAGCCAATGCACTGACATCTACCTTGTAGAACTTGGTAAACGCGTGGACAGACGACCAGGACGCCGTTTTACACACCTGAGCGACAGACGATTGATGTCGGAAGGCCCAAGACATTTCCGATTGCCCTTGTGGAGTGGGCCATGACCGGAAAGGGGGGCACCTGCCCCTTCAAGGCGTGGGCTTGTATTACAATCTGTCTGATCCACCTGGAAATGGTGGCCAACAAGACCGCCATGCCTTTTTTTGGACCAGCCACCGAAACAAACAAACAGTGAGTTTGACTTTCCCGAAAGGGAGCCGTAGCAGACAAATACACCTTCAGATCCCGAATGACGTCCAGAGCGTGAAGGGCCACCTCCTTAGGGTGCTTCGGCTTAGGACACAGAGATGGTAATACAATGTCCTCATTGATATGAAAAGCCGAGACCACTTTCGGTAGGAAAGATGGTTGCGGACGCAACACAACCTTATCCTTGTGGATAACCAGACAGGGAGACTTGCAGGACAAGGCCGACAGTTCCGAAACCCTCCTGGCCGATGTGATGGCCACTAGAAAGACCACTTTCTTGGAAAGAGTCAACAAGGGAATCTCCCTGATATTTTCAAACGGCGGTTTTTGAAGCGCCGACAACACCAGGTTCAAATCCCATGGGGGTAACGGTGGACGCCCCGGAGGGACTACATGTCGTACCCCCTGAACGAAGGCACTCACTAATGAGTGAGACACCAGGGGTCGCTGAAAAAAGACAGCCAAGGCTGAAATTTGCCTCTTAATGGTGCTTAACGCCAATTTATTGTCTACTCCTTGCTGAAGAAACAGCAGGATCCTGGATATAGAAAAGGCGTGCAGATGCCATCCTTTCTCCTCACAGATGGAGATGTAGGCCTTCCAGGTACGATGGTATATCTTCCGGGAAGAAGATTTTCGTGCCTTTAACATAGTTGGGATTACCGAGTCAGACAAAACCCCAGTTCCTCAACACCTGGTTATCAATAGCCATGCCGTTAAAACCAGCGATGGTAAAGCAGGATGGAGAATCTGACCTTGAGACAGGAGGTCCTCTCGCAACGGCAGTCACCAGGGATCGTCTGCCACCAGACACACCAGGTCTGCGTACCAATCGGTGGCAGCCACTATAATTAGCGCCAAACCGCTCTGAAATGTGCTCATGCTTCAATAAAATGGCCGCCCAGCGTTCAGTACAAAGATAGAAAACACAGGGAAAATGGCTGGATAGGAGATCACTAGGAAAATGTCCACTGAAGCCCAGGAAGGCATGCTGCCCTCGCCCACACCTAAAATGGCCGCCAGCAGCTCCATGAGGTACAGAAAGGAAAAACGATGGCAGAGAACACAGCACCGTACCAGACAACCGTAGACCCTCACAGGCACCTTCCAGGGACATAAACGACAGGACCCAGGACACCGCTAGACAGACAGCCCCCCCCTTCCCAGGTGAGAGCCCACCAGAGAGCCCCTGTATATGCACACACATGCAGCATCCCCCCAGGGAGGGAAGATAAGGACAGGGAGAGAAGAGAGGGAGGTGAGGGACCCCCGAATCGACTTCCCAGGGAATGCTCAGCCCCACCGAGGTAGGGAGAGCTGTACTTACCAGTCCTGAAGAGCTGGGAGACATTCCATTACAGATCCACTCGCTGATCAGTACAGGGTGGCTGCAAGCCTTGGCCCACTGTGACACAGACATCAGTAGCCCAGTCATATGTGGGCCCCGGAGCATAAAAGCTCACCGACCCCCTCTGGAGCTGAGGTTTCGTCGTGGCCTGCCGAGCGCGTAGCTGCGACCTGCACACGCGCGATGGCCGGACTGGGGAGACTACAAGGATAAGGGTATCCAGCCTGTCACCCAGCCGGCTGTTGATAGCAGATCACAGGATCATTCATCTTGCGCAAAAAGCCAAGCTTCTGCATAAAAAAGCATGGACCGATGGGCCCGCAGGGTTCCTAGGTCCTTCTCTTTCACTAGGCAAAATAAAACTGAGGTCTGTTGGACAGACTGGAAGGTTGTTGCCCAAGGGATCGCCTGGGCGGAACTAAGAGTTCTGAGTGTTGTATTCCAACTAATGCCTAGTATCTCCTAGTAATAGGGCAAACAACCCAATGGCTAACAGAGGAGCTGTGTCGGTCAGTGAATATAAGAGAAATAATAGTTGGGGCATGTTACAGGCCCTCAACCTGAAGGAGAAGGAGGAGGAGGAGGAACTGGACCTACTATCAGTTAAAAATGGCAGGGAAATGTCATCATAATGGGAGACTTCAATTATTCCAACATTGACTGGGCAGAGGGGACAGTTCACTCATTAAAGGCCCATCACTTCACGAAGGTCTTACAGAACAACTTCATGTCCCAATTGGTGGATTCCCCCGACTAGAAAGAATGCATTGCTAGATCTATTACAAAGGATCCAAGTCTGATATCAGATGTGGTAATACAGGACAACTTGGGATCTAGAGATCACAGGAGGATCACATTTAGCATAAATCATAGGGAAAGGAGACACGAAAGTAGCACAAGCGCACTAAATTTCAAATGAGCCAGTTTTTCTGAACTGCAGTCAATACTACATGACATCAATTGGGACCCAATCCTAGAAACATTCAACATGGAAGAAAAATTGGAATGCTTTATAACATATTAAAAACAAAAAAGTTATCACACAGTTCATTCCAATGGGCAATAAATATAGAAGAGCAAAAGGAGAGGGTATACTGATCATGACAGTACTGTTTGCGGCACATCACAGGGCATACCCTTGTGGATAACACAGGCCAGAGTCAAGAAAAGACTAGATAAGCTTAAGACAAATAATTAACCAGGACCAGATGGCCTACGCCCGGGAGTCCTCAGAGAACTCAGTCAGGTTTTTGCCAGACCATTGACCCAATCTTTGTGGACAGCATACTAACAGGAATTGTACCAGCTGATTGAAGAAAAGCCAGTGTGGTACCAATATTCAAAAAAGAGCAGAGATATATTCCTGGAAACTACAGGCCAGTCAGCCTAACATCAGTAGTAGTTAAATTATTGGAGGGGACAATGGGAGGGAGTCCTGGCTTCATACCTGCCTTAGGTTATTTCTGCCAGAGACAAACGGATACAACTTAGATACCCACATCAAATGTATTATACCCCTCTTAGGTTATATAAAATGGGGCAAAGGGATAATCCCACTTGCCATAAATGCCTGACAGCAGAAGGCTCTTTTATACACATGGTGTGGGAATGTGACAGGATAAGACCGCTATGGTCACATGTAACCCAAATTATCGCTGACACATTGGATATACCAAACATATGTAGCCCACTTCTTGGACTGTTAGGCGTTATAGAAGATGAGGTTATGAGCAACAATATGAGAACATTACTAAGACCGTTGTTTTATTATGTAAGAAAACTGATTGCACTTCACTGCATTAGAAGAGAGCATCTTACTTTAAACACCTAGGAAGGATTAGTAACGCTAACATCACCATGTATAAAATGACGTACGAGTCCAGAGGATCATCCAAAAAATGTGAAAACTTTGGGGAAAATGGATCAACTCTGAAAACACTATACAATCTGACATGTAATTGCACAAGATAAACACATATCTGGGATGACAGTCGAGAGTTCTTGTGGGGGGAAGGACAGTAGCACACAGCACAAACGTTTATGAGGAAAATCTCCCACGTGACTATGAGGTACTATGTGATCAATATATATCTTATTGATAGAAATATAAGTTCTTTAATGTACTTCTGGTTTAACATGGTTTAGTTTGGCCTGGTTAAAAATAAAAAAGGGATAGCCGAATGTACAAAAAACAAGACATGGAGATGAATAACATGTTTATTGTATATGCAAGTGCAATGGAATTGGATGTACCTCAGAATGTAACATATATGTCTATTGCATTGTGATAATAATATGTTTGAACATTTGGCGAATAAAAACCTTTAAAAAAAAAAAAAAATATTGGAGGGGATAAGGGACTATATGCAGAAATTTACTGAAGAAAAAAAGTATTAGTAGTAACCAGCATGGGTTTACGAAAATCCAGATACACCGCATCCACAAGCCTCCCCGTCTAGCTCACTTTCTCGTAGAATGTCAACAGATTAGTCTGGCAAGAATGACCATCATTCGTAACAGATTGGTCATTTATGCCAGACAAATCTGTTAATATTCTATGGGGAAGTGAGCTGCCATCTAGACTTGGGGTGGCCTGTGGATGTGGTGTATCTGGATTTTGTAAAATCATTCAATACAGTTCCCCATAATCTACAAACTGAGGTCTGCAGGCATGGATCATAAGGTTTGTTCTTGGATAGCAAACTGGTTTCAGGGGCACGTCCAAAGTGCACTCAGACTGGTCTAGAGTGGCAAGTGGGGTACCCCAAGGCTCTGGTCTTAGGACCAATTCTGTTTAAACGTATTCATAAATGATATAGAGGATGGGATAAAATAGTTTAATCTCAGTTTTTGCGGATGACAAAAAATAAGCAGGGCAATAACTTCACATCAGGATACAGAAATTTTTACAGAAAGACCTAAACAAAATAATAGGGTGGGTAACTATATGGCAAATTAGGTTTAAATGTGGAGAAATGTAAAGTAATGCAATTGAAGGCAAAAAAAACAAATGCAAACTACTCACTAGGGTGAGAACCTCTGGGGGAATCAAGGATGGAGAAAGATGTGGGGGTCCTAGTAGATGACCGACCAATCAGGGCCGGATTAACATAGGCGCTATTAGAGCTGCAGCTCCAGGCCCCTCCCATACACTGCACACAATTGTCAGCTGCTATATTTTACTATATAGACAGACAGCTGCATAGCTTCTGCCGCTCTGCGGATCAGTGCTAGTGTGCCGAGCGTTCTCCTCTAGGACCAAAAACACTTCCCTGTCAGACTAAGTGATCTCCACATGACAGGCGCTTTCTAGTCGCAGCCAGCGTGACGCCATTCAGAGGGCAGTCCGGGAGGCTCGATGGGAGAGAAGTGATGGCGGCTCTGCGAGCAAGGAACCTCTGTACAATTGAGTAGAAAAGAGCCATACCTAAAGGGCTGGGGCCTGAGATGCTAGTGGCATATTATTTCCAATCGATTAGTGTGCCAGGCTGTCAGCACAGTGTGAACTGAAGTGAGTTAACTCTTGAGGGAGGGAGGGAGGGAGGAGGCAGTTAAATTAACAATACTATTTTTAAATGTACTGTCACTGATGCATTCGTGACAGTTAATTAACCCCTTTGTGTGCTGCATTAGTGGCAGTGGCACGTGCCCATGTTAATTAACCCCTTTATGCTGCAGCATGAAAGGGTTTATAAACATCGACACTGGTGCCACTGATGCAAAGGGGTTAATTAACTATCATTGGTCACTAAATGCATCAGTAACCCCTTCATGCTGCATATTACAAATCGTATTGTTAATTATTTAACCACTTGCCGACCACGCAATAGACATGGCTACAGCGTGGTTGGCTGGTTCTGGGAGGGAGTCTATTGACGCACATGTCCAATCACAGCTGATCACTGTGTAAGACAGCATTGCTCATAATCGGCAGTCTTCTTCTCAAAGGCTGTGACAACATGAGAAGAGGGATGGTAACCAGCAATCCTCACAGGGGACAACTACACTGATCATCAGTGCCCTGATCATCAATGCAAACCCAGACATACCAATCAGTGTCCATCAGTGCTACCTATATCAGTGCCCATCAACACCATCCATCAGTGCATCCTCATTAGTGCCACCAATCAGTGCTTCATCATTAGTGCCACCTATCAGTGCAGCCTATCAATGCAAGAAAGTAAAAGGAGAAAAGTAGGTGTGTGCAAAGTTTTATAACAGAAACTAAGAAAAACATTTTATTTTTATTTTTTTTAAACATTTGTTTAGCAAAAAATAAAAAATAAAACAGTGGTGATTAAATACCAAACCAAAGAAAGCTCTATTTGAGTGAAAAAAAAAAAATGATAAAAAGTGTCATATGGGTACAGTGTTGCATGACTGCGCAATTGTCATTCAAAGTGTGACAGCGCTGAAAGCTGAAAATTGGCCTGGACAGGAAGGGGGTGAAAGTGCCTAGTAGGCAAGTGGTTAAAGGATAAGTTCACCTTGGGAACATGTTACAGGTTCCACCCACTTTTAGGGTGGAGCATGTAACATGTTCCCAATCCTGCAGCATCTCCCCGATTCACTTGTGACAGGCAAGCAGAGGATCTTCTCCTTGAACTTGCTGTCACCATTAAAATTATATAGTGTAGTCCACCACTTAGGTTAGAGGAAATGATTGGATATGAAGGAATGTGTTTCTTTTGTGGCACTAATGGTAAATTAAAATATTTAAGTTCATTTAACAAAAAGCTGTTTGTGTTTTCATTTTATTTCTATAAAAAGGCCTTTGAAATCCTCAGGACCAGGCCCATGATGCTCTTAATCTGGCCATGTGAGCAATAGCATGCAATGTAAAGCTGCAGCTATCAAAGCCAGCAGAACTTTAGCATTCAAAAAAAGGGGATATACTCCAGGGATAAAAATGATAATCCTGGCACTTTATAAAACTCTGGTTAGGCCATATCTGGTCACCAGTCCTCAGAAGGAACGTGCTGGAGCTGCAGAGAATCCAAAGAAGGGCAAAAAAATTAATAAGGGGACTGGGGTACCTCAATTACGAAGAATGACTACAAGCACTAAATTTATTCTGGCTGGAGAAGCGACACTTGAAAAGAGACAAGATAGCCATTTAAGAATACCTCAATAGTGATCCCAGCTTAAGAAAAAACTACTCAGTCTCAAGGAGTGTAAGAGGAACAGGGCCACACAATGAAATTGGATTTAAAGAGGTTTAACTTTAAACTATGCAGGGGATTTTTCCCAGTCAGGGCAATAAGGATGTGAAACTCTCTTTCAGTTGGTGGTGGTGACAGCGGGGAGTATAGATGTGTGTAAATTACTTTAAAAATAAGAACTTGTTTCCTGAAATTGATCTGTAATCAAGTTATGAATTTACATGCAGGAATTCTTTCATTAGTGCCAATACAACATATGAAGATTTGCAAAGTGAGGCCAAGATGAAGGGGCAGAAGATAGTGGCAACAGGGAATGCAGCTGTGAACATTAGCCTGGACCTGTCAGGGCAGGAAGAGTGCACACTAGTAGGTTAGGGGGCCCCAATATGCAAATACGCTGTTCAGACTTACACATTATGGCAAGAGCTCCCTCCACACAACAGAATATAGTTATGCTTTAACCTCCCTGGCGGTAATCCCAAGTCTGGCACGGGCTGGAATTTCAGTACCACAAGCGTTAACCCCGAGCCAGACTCAGGATCGCATCGCTGGATACAGGGAGACTTATCCTGTCCCCTGGATCCAGCGATGTCCTCCCCGCTGTGTGTGTAAGCCGTCCTCACACAGTGCCCGAGTGCCACCGAGCTCCGTTCCCTGCGACGTTACGCCGCACAGGAGCGGAGATCGGTGCCAAATTATAAAAAGTAAAAATACACAATACACACAGATCACAGTACTGTATAAAAAAAATACACAACCCCTTTGTCCCTAGTGGTCTGTCCAGTGCCTTGCATGCACCTTTATATTATGGTAAACAATCCCAGAAGAAAGGGCTCACAGAACTCTCACCTTAAAAAAGGAAAATCAGGCTCATCACAAAATCAGAAGATATCCCACTTCACTCCTCATATTCAGCCACCAGAGGGATCCTTTTACTGTGCCAGATAGGAGATGATTTCTATATTCGGCCACTAGAGGGCCATTAATAGCTCATGTATTATAATGATAACCCAAACGTGATAATCCGTGGTGAATGGCTCAAAAAAAAAAGAGGGGGGGGGGGGGGGGAGAGAGAAAGAGGAGGCTCCAATGGTGTAGTATATTGAGAGTAAAATAATAAATGTATTAATAGAAAAGCATAATCGGACTCTCACATTTTATAAGAAAAAAACACACAGCAAGAAAAGTTAAAATGGTGGCGTGGCATCTTTCCGCCAGTCCTACTGTACTTCCGGTGCGTCCTACGGCCACTCCCTATGCGTTACGTCACGTGGTATGACGTAACGCGTAGGGAGTGGCCGTAGGACGCACCGGAAGTACAGTAGGACTGGCGGAAGACGCCACGCCACCATTTTAACTTTTCTTGCTGTGTGTTTTTTTTCTTATAAAATGTGAGAGTCCGATTATGCTTTTCTATTAATAAATTGATTTTACTCCCAATATACTACACCATTGGAGCCTCCTCTTTCTCTCTCCCCCCCCCCCCCCCTCTTTTTTTGAGCCATTCACCACGGATTATCACGTTTGGGTTATCATTATAATACATGAGCTATTAATGGCCCTCTAGTGGCCGGATATAGAAATCATCTCCTATCTGGCACAGTAAAAGGATCCCTCTGGTGGCTGAATATGAGGAGTGAAGTGGGATATCTTCTGATTTTGTGATGAGCCTGATTTTCCTTTTTTAAGGCGAGAGTTCTGTGAGCCCTTTCTTCTGGGATTGTTTACCACCGTCTGTTCATCCATTTTTCATCGTTGGTGTTTATGATTACATGGACTATTTATTTACACTTACATTGATCTATATACACTTTTTTTGCACTTAGCAATTTCAGGACTTTATTATTTTGGCATATTTTGCGCAGGACTTTTTTCGTTTATCACCGTATTTGGTAGTTTGTGTTCACTATCTTGTCTTGCTCCATTTTTTGCACTTTTTGCACGTGCACTTTGTGATTATTTATTACTTATTTATTTTAGAGGTATTTATATACCCTATTTATATCTTCCACGTAGTAGCGCGAAGGCCTCTTTTTTATATTTTCACCTTTATATTTTAAATACTGTTTTTTTCTGCCTGGAATTTGGAGATTGTTCATAGCAACCAAAAAGTGTCCCTTTATGTCAAAAGTGATTTTAGACCAGCTAGAAAACAGCGATAATAAATTAGAATCACTTGCAGAATTGAGCTATAGCGATTTGTGGGGAGATCCGTCATCAAACACTAAATCTAATGACGGCGACAATTCTGCAAAATTTCAGTGTTTTTGGATTTGATTACATTGAATCATTTTTATTATTATTTGTTATTATTTATAGTTATTTATTATAAACTTTATCATACCCGGGATGTCTACTAGACTCTTGTTTGTGCATATTTAAGTGAGTTATTCCTATAGCCCCATACACACCATCAGATTTTCTGCTGATTTTTGTCTTCAGATTTACCAAAACCATGTAGTGGAAGGGCCTGCTTGATTTCATACAAATCTAAACTTTTAAGGTTTGACCTTATATTATATGGTTTTGGTAAATCTGAAGGCAAAAATCAGCAGAAAATCTGATATTGTGTATGGGGCTTAAGAATTGCAGGCCTGCAATATAAAAACGCCAAATTTCCATGCAAAATAATTGTACCGCTTTCCGCACCTAAAATCAGAAATAATCATACCACCAGGGAGGTTAAGAGTACATTATGATCCCTCATTTCCCTGTAACAAGATAATGGAGGACATTCAAAACCCCATTCAACCTTTGATTTTTAATACTGAACTCAAATTATGTCCCTCCAGCTGTTTTAGAACTACAAGTTCCATTATGCTTCTGGCTCTGGGAGTCATGCTGTGGCTGTCAGTCTTGCAATGTCTCATGGGACTTGTAGTTTTACAAACAACTTGAGGGCCAAAGTTTGCACCCCCCTGACATACTACAGAGTTTAAAGCGGAGCTCCACCCTATTTTTGATGTTCTGCTCAATAAAATGCCATGAATGGGTTTAGTTAAAAACTGATATTTTTTTTTCTTCTGTACCTTTTTTTGCAATGTCCTTCTCTGCTTCCTATCTTATCTGTGGATATGGGCGGGTCAATTGCGGCTATTTCGCAATTTCCTTTTTACCTGCAATGTCTCCTGCGACCTCCTGTCATTATTCCCAGGAGTCATTGCAGGGGCCTGCCACAAGATTTCGATAGAGCCAAGCCGCCCGTTGTGAGCTGTTGACGGCGCTCCGATTACTGCGCATGCGTGAGATCAGGGATACGGGCGGTGCATGCTGGTCGATCAGCAGCACAGTATCCCAGAAGATGATGCCTGTGGGCTTCACATGCCCACAGGCAAGATGACAACCGTCTGTCTGGACTTTTAAAAGTTAATTTAAGATAAAAGGAACATCTAAAAGCAAGAAAAACTAAACAGGTGAGTTATATATTTTAATCACAGAATCTTTGTCATTGTCCCAAAAAAAAAACAAAAAAAACAAAAAAAAAAAAAAAAAAAAAACTTTGTAGGCAGTGGAACCCCGCTTTAAATTTTAGAAATTCACCTACCCCCTCCCCAACCCCAGCAATGTGTAGGGTTTGTCAAGTTCAATTGCTGCTGTATATACCTTACTTGCAGTCATCTGAGATTTGTCCCTTTGTAAAGCTGTGGCAAATACACACCACACGGGGAAAAAAACGAGAGTTAGGCTTACCGGTAACTCTGTTTCTAGGAGTCGTCCAGGACAGCACTAGAGAGATAGGCTCCACCTCCAGAGGCAGGAAACACAAACCAGATCTTTAAAGAGCGGTCTCCGTCCCTTCCCCTTCAGTCTTGTAAACGAGAACTTCCCCGGAAACGGCTTCTGTAACGACAAAAACACTTGTCCAGCATTATAACAGCATATAGGGAGGGAATCCATGCTGTCCTGGATGACTCCTAGAAACAGAGTTACCGGTAAGTCTAACTCTCGTTTTCTCTAGTCGTCTGTCCAGGACAGCACTAGAGAGGATCAACGAGAACTTACCAGATTAGGGGGGGGGGACTACCGCTTGAAGGACCTTTCTCCCAAACGCCTCGTCTTGCGCTGAGATAAGGTCCAATCTGTAATGCTTCATAAACGTCGAGTAGCTTGACCAAGTTGCTGCTCGACAAATTTGTTCTGGTGTTGCTCCAGCTCGCTCTGCCCATGAGGTCGATAACGCCCGTGTGGAGTGAGCCATGGGGGAAAAAGGACATTCCATTTTCATTCCTTTGTCGGCTTCTACAAGAGCTTGTTTGATCCACCTTGCAATTGTATTTTTTGAAGCTTGTGACCCCAATTTTTTACCCTCATGTAAAACAAATAATGCATCTGATTTTCTAATGTTTTTTGACATCTCCAGATATTGTAAGACACAGGCTCTCACATCCAGTTGGCTGAACTCTACCTCCTTAGGATTAGCGGGAGACCCACAGAACGAAGGCAAAACCATTTCCTGTGTTCTGTGGAATTTTGTCACTACTTTGGGTAAAAACCCAGGGTCCGTGCGCAACACCAGCCTATCCTCAAAAACTTGTAAAAACGGCTCTTTCACCGAAAGTGCCTGAAGCTCACTAATGCGTCTGGCTGTGGAAATAGCCACTAGGAACACCGTTTTAAGCGTGATCCATCTCAAGGAAGGTTCTTCTTCCAGAGACTTTTTTACCCAACCCTGTAATACAATTGACAGGTCCCATTTGGGTAAAATTTTGAAAGGAACAGGTTTAATCCTGGTTAACCCCTTAAAAAACCTGCTAACTAGCGGGTCTATCGCCAGAGGTTGATCCAAAAAAACAGACAGGGCCACAATTTGTACCTTTAAGGTACTAATGGCCAGTCCCTTATCCACACCGTCTTGTAAAAATTCCAAGACTGTCGGGATACTTATAGACACCTTTTTAGTGTCCAACCATGAACAAAAAAATTTTCCAGTAATTAACATAAATTGCTTGGGTTACCTTCTTCCTACTAGAAAGAAGTGTTTTAATTACCCTATCCGAGAGTCCCTTAGACTTCAAGAGACTCTCTTCAGACGCCAGGCCGATAATTTTAGGGTCTGTAGTTCTGGTAACAGAACTGGACCCTGGGACAACAGATCCTCTCCCTCGGGCAGTATGAGGGGAGGTTCGTCTGTCAGGCCCAGCAGCACCGAGAACCATGGTCTCTTCGGCCAATACGGAACCACTAGAATCAATGTGGTCCGTTCCTGCAAAAATTTCCTCAGGACTAGAAGAATTAGCTTGAATGGGGGGAAGGCGTAGCAAATGTGAAATGCCCAGCTTTGTGCCAAAGCGTCTATCCCTTTTGCCCCTGCCTCCCTCTCTAGGGAGAAGTATACTGGGACCTGGGTGTTCGCTTTCCTGGCGAACAAGTCCACTTCCGGAAGACCCCATTTGCGCACTAACATCTGGAAAATCTCCCTGTTTAGTGACCATTCTGATTCGTACACCCGGTGTCGACTCAGAAAGTCCGCCAGGTGGTTGTCCACCCCTTTTAGATGGACCGCTGAAACCGATTTTAGGTTTTCTTCTGCCCAATGCATGATCGTACTTGTTAGCTTGATCAAGGACGGGCATCTTGTTCCTCCCTGCTTGTTTAGGTAGGAAACCACCACTATACTGTCCGAGAGAACCTGTACATGGTGGTCCTTCAGATCCCTGGCGAATACCCTTAAGGCTTCCCAGACTGCCTGCAACTCCCTCCAATTGGCTGACCTCTGGGACTGTGTCTTCCCCCAGCATCCTTGGGCTACCTTCGACCCCAAGTGGGCCCCCCAGCCCCAAGCACTGGCATCCGTGGTGATGCGAACAGACACTGGAGGAGACCACCAAAGACCCCGTACTAGGTTCTCTTCTCTCTTCCACCACCAAAGAGACCTTTTGGTCTTTGAGGATAGATGGATAGTCCCGTCCAGGGACTCTTGTGTCCCGTCCGAGCTGCTCAGAATATTGGCCTGGAGACACCTGAAATGAGCTCTTGCCCAAGGAACTGCAGGGATTGTTGCCACCAATAGGCCCAATCCTGCCATAGCTGACCTGACGGAAATTGTCTGATTGGACTGCAAGAAGGTTACCATCTCTTTCACCTTTATCACTTTTTCCCCCGTGAGGAAGACTTTCTGTGATACTGAATCTACCAGAAAACCTAGATACTGTAAGGCCTGTGTTGGTATCAGGTGCGACTTCTCTTGGTTTATCAACCACCCCAGCCTTTTTAGGCAAGAGATAGCTACCCTCAGATCTCCCTGCAGTTGGAGCTTTGAGGGGGCAAAGAATAAAAGGTCGTCCAAGTACGGTATGACAGCGATCCCTTTCAGTCTTAGGGGAGCCAATGCTTCTGCCAGGACCTTGGTGAAAATCCTGGGAGAAGAAGACAGACCGAATGGCAGAGCCCTGAATTGGAGGTATCGAATCTGACTTCCCCAAAGAATCGCTATCCTCAAAATACTTTTGAGAGTCTTCTCGAATCGGGATGTGAAGATACGCGTCCCTTAGATCGAGAGAGGCCATGAAACAATTTGGAGGGAGTACTGATCTCACCGTAAAAAATTGTTTCCATCCGGAATTTCTTGTAAGTTACCCACTTGTTCAGTAACTTCAAATTCAAGATCAACCAGAATTTGCCTGACGGTTTCCTTACTACAAACACGTGTGAATAGAAACCGTGATTTATTTCCTGTGGCGGAACTGGCACTAGAACCCTCTGATCTATTAAATCGCCAATTTGCGACAGCAAAGCTGACGCTTTCTGGGGGTCTTTGGGAGGTTTGGTCAGACACATCCTTGCAGGTGGGACGTGTCTGAACTGTATTTTGTAACCCTCCCTGATGATCCTCAGGATAAAAGGATTTGGGGTAGCGTATTCCCACTGTGGGAGGAACTGCCCCAGTCACCCCCCCACAGGAACCGCGTCACTGGGATTTAGTGTTTTTTTTAGAAGAGGAAAAGAGATTGCTTTTCTGTTTTCCTCCCATCCACTGTTTCTTAGGAGTTGACTCCTTAGAGGTCTGTCCTTGTGACTGTCCCTGCCTTTGAGGACGAAAAAAGCGTTTACCTGTAGTCTTCTTAGATTTGACAGGAAAAGCCTTCTTCTTGTCCGCAGTACGGTCCAGGACTTTCTCAAGGTCCTGTCCGAACAGAAGGTCTCCCTCAAAGGGGATGCCACATAACCTCACTTTTGAGGCCGAGTCTCCCGACCAAGACTTCAGCCAAAGTGCCCTGCGCGATGAATTTACGAGGGCAGCGGTCCTGGCTGACAATTTAACAGACTCCGCAGAGGCATCTGCTATATAGCCTGCTGCTTTATGTAGCATAGGAAGGGAATCCAGAATTTCTTTTCTGGAGGTCCCCCCTTCAAAGTGGCCTTGTAATTGTTCCAGCCAGACCTCCAAGTTGCGAGCCACTATTGTCGTGGCCATTGCAGGTTTTAAGTTATTCATGGTTACTTCCCATGACCTCTTTAACAGTACCTCCATCCTTTTATCCATGGGTTCCTTTAGAACACCCATGTCCTCAAAGGCGAGATCTGTTGACTTTGCACACTGGGAAAAAGCTGCATCTACCTTGGGCACTTTATTCCAAACACAAGAGGGGTCCTCGCTGAAGGGGAATCTCCGCTTCATGCTTTTAGGGAAAAATAACTTTTTCTCTGGCTCCTCCCACTCTTTTTTGATTGAGTCTATCAGTGTGCTATGAACCGGAAAGACCCTAACTGAATCAGTTTTTAGGGTCTGATACATCCGGTCATGCAAGGACAGGGAGACTGGCTCCTCTCTGATTTCGAGCGTCTCATAAATTACCCCCAGTAAGGCATCAACCTCCTCGAGTGAGAGCCTGTATCTGGGAGAGCTTGACCCTTGAACAGGAACATCTCTGGATGATGCCGCCTCACTTAGGCCATCCAGAGAATCAAGTTCCTCCTCCTCCGATTCGTCACCTTCTACTGGGGTGGAAGCAGAGGGAACTGCGGCTGGTTTTGGGGTTTCAAGGTTCGCTAACATTGCTTTGATGGACTCCATTTCTTTCTGTACTCCAGAAATCAAATCCTTACAAGCTCCCGTAGCTTCCTTATAGACCAATTTGTCTATGCATGGTTTACAAAGGGGCTTGGACCATCCTTCTTTTAATTTACTCATACATGAAGGACATCTCTTCTTGCCCCCTGACCTCTCTGGTTCTTTGGGCAGAGCCTAAGGCAAGAGAAGGAGAGAAGAAGGAAGGGAAAAAACAGACAAGCCAACGTCAGCGAAACCTTTAGCAAAATAGGACGCCTTCACCAAACACCTATGTGCACCCCACCAACCGCTAACAGGATTCGCAAGACTCTTTAGTCCGGATCCTGTTTGAGAGAGGGAGGGAGGAAAAATACACCTGGACCATTTCAAAATGCCTATGCATTGATTAGTCCATTACTCCCCCCCCCTCTCTCCCAGCCCTGTAGGTACAAGACACCTCTGTGTTTGCCTACCTGAGCTGGTTCGGCTCCACTGCCACTCTCCACTGCATCCATTTTGATCGGAACACGCCTGGAGGCTTCCCTTCGTAATGGCGATAAAGCGATGCAGCACGAACGCTTGAAGCACACGCCTAACCGCCTGGATCGTAATGGCGATAAAGCGATGCAGCGCGAACGCCTCGTGGCTGCGGCTTTTTAAAATAGCCGCCAAGGTCCCGAACGTCCACGCTCGCCGCGCGACCCGGAACCGGTAGTGGATTGCCGGAAGTCCTCTATCCTCCTCCTGTGATGCACAGGCCGGAACTCGAAGCCTGTGCCCGCCCCCCACCTGACTTCGCGCCCAATTTTGAACCTATTGTCAGGTGGGGAAACGAACGCCCTCCCCGGGCTTCAGAAGGAGAACGCCGGTTCAAAGCTGCAGTCAACCCGACCGGAGGACTTCAAAACGTCCGTTTACCAACAGGTAATCCGAACTCCTTCCCCGTCTCTTATGGGCTATCCCACCGTCAGGGGAAGGAAAGCTCCTGATCCAGCCTCCTCCTCCGGTGGAGGAAACACAAAAGACTGAAGGGGAAGGGACGGAGACCGCCCTTTAAAGATCTGGTTTGTGTTTCCTGCCTCTGGAGGTGAAGCCTATCTCTCTAGTGCTGTCCTGGACAGACGACTAGAGAAAAGTTACTTAAAGTAGAAGTTCAGCCAAAAACTCAAACGTCAAACTCTAAACCAGGGGTGCTCAACCTTTTGAAGAGGAAGGGCCACTTAAGTGACTTGGTAACCGGTCGTGGGCCACAATGAGTGGAGTGGGTGGATGGCATGTCTGTGTCCACTCTGCATTTTGAGAGTGGACACGGATGCAGCCCACAAAACTTTTTAGCGGATCGTATTGGAGGTAGAACACAAGTTAGTTTATGTCTGCCGCTACTTAGAAATGAATGGAGGGTCCAATTGGTCAGACTGACCATGTGAAAGGGGTCCGAGGCTGCTTTCACACTGATGCACTGCGGTTTACCCGCACCACGTGTGCAACGCAGTGTACCTTTGGCTTTCCTTCAGTTTGTAATAGACTTCTATTATATTCTACAGGTTTGGTGCACTTTCAGAAAGCTCACCAAACTCGCAGGTAATAATAGAAGTCTATGGCTCAGTGCAGGTAACCCGCAGGTAAATTGCTCTGCACCTGCGGATCAGTTTGAAAGCAGCCCAGTAACCACTGCAGAAAAGATATGCCCATATATACACTGTGATTTTAGTAATAATCTGACCTTTAATAACAGTATTCTTTCTATTATCTCCCAGAGCAGGAGGTCGCGGGTCACATCAGAGGGCTCCGCGGACCACATGTGGCCCCCGGGCCACTGGTTGGGCACCCCTGCTCTAAACCTACTCGCAAACACATTCTAAAATGAATCTAACGTTGTAAAGCAAAAAACGCTATACATATCTTTTCTGAAGCCGCTCTGGTCAGGTCTCCAGCGACAGATGCTGTGCGCAGCAGGGAACCGACAACAGCTATGAAATTCTTGGGAAGAGACATCACCCACAGAGTTACCATGGGGCTTCCTTTATCGGCTGCTTCTCCTACAGACGCCTATACAGGGAAGCCGCAGCTGACAGCTCAAAGTGGGACCGGAGCGGCTGAAAAAAAGGTACGTATATCGATTTTTGTTTTACAGGGCTAGATAGATAGGTTTTAGAATGTGGCCGAGTATAGTTTTACAGCTAGTTAGTTTTTTTGCTAAACTTCTACTTTAAAGTTGAGTTCCAGTAATTTTTTTTATTAAAAGTCAGCAGCTACAAAAAAGCTACAAAAAGTGTAGCTGCTGACTTAATAAAAACAGCCACTCACCTGTCCCATGGTGCATCGGTGTACTCACCGCAGACGTGTGTCCTCCCTTGGCGGGGCCGGCATCACTACTATGGGAACAGTTTGCGGCTTCACAGCCGGGTGCCCAATACGCATGTGCGAGCCGCGCTGCCCCAAAGTCTGCTATGTCATATGTCCAAGAAGACTTTGGGAGGGAGAGCTTCTGCTACGGACGCCTAAGCGACCAGAATGGAAGTAGAAGCAGGTACCTGTCAAATTCAGGGACCTGCCCCCCCCCCCTCCTCCCCAAAAGCTCAGTTTCACAAACAGGAGGCGGGGAGGAGGCCTTAAAGCAGAAGTTACACTTTTGGGTGGAACTCCGCTTCAGGGAATCTCAGATTTCCTGCATTTGCTGGACCTCTCAGCTGAGACACACTCAAATCTATCGAAAGATTTTGCCCGTCGGATTTTGTCCATTGGATCTTGTTCGAAACTGTTGCATACACACGGTCGGACAAAGTTGTCGAAAAATCCGATCTTTCAGAACGTGATGACGTAATTTTGTTACGATGGGACTACATTCAGGATAGTAGCCAATAGCTTTGATGTAGGAATTTGATCTGAGCATGCGTGGCACTTGGTCCGATCAAAATTCTCTACACATGATCGGAGTATGTCCGATCGGCCCAGTTGGTCGGGAAATATTTCCAACAAGTTGGAAAATTGGGTCCGACGGAATCAGTCCGATGCATACCACACACAGTCTGATTATCCGTCAACACGGTCCGATAGGACACATTCCGAAGGATTCTCCGACCGTGTGTACAAGGGCTAACACTCCTAAACCTTGTGAATGGCCTTCCCAGTTGAAGCTGTTATAGTTGCAAAGGGTGGGCCAACTCAATATTGAACACTATAGACTAAGACGCCATTAAAGTTCATGTGCGTGCAAATGCAGATGTCCCAATACTTTTGGTAATATAGTGTGTGTATAATATATATATATATATATATATATATATATACATACATACATACACACATACGGTATATAGTGCGATATACTCCTCAGTGGTATTATCAATTGCATCATATTTCCCACACAGGGATGTCAGCAATATACAGCATCAATTCAATACAAACTGTTCAGCCTCCCGGCCATTTGTTTCTCTCAGGCTGCCAGCCTTGTCAGAATGTCTCTCCTTGAGTGTAGAACAAACATTTGGCCGACATGCTGCTACCCATTGTCTTTGTCAGATGTCTGGCTGTAGAAGGCACCTGCCACACTGTAGATCCTGACATGCACACGTTGCCCTTGTAGCTGTTTATCTTCTGAACAGGGAGCTTCCTTGTTCCTAGGTGGAGACCTCCTGGCTGGAGCCCACACCTGTCTTGACGGAAGCCCTAATCTATGCTCAAGCCTATGATAAGGACTGCGTGCACATGGACACATACCCTGCTGGTCTTCAGCAAGACCTGGACACTGGGTGGAGATTCCTTCCCCTCCCATCTCAAAGCACTTGAATAACGCCAAACTACAGAGGCCAATCTGGGAATAACAAAATACTAAGAAAGCTCTAAAAAAACAAAAAAATAAAAACCCACACAACAACTAATCGATAATCCAGAGTCCTGCACCTGCGTACTTGCAAACCCTGTGTCTATTCTACAACAATTTTCACAGTGGTGGGGTCTTACACAGAAAAGAGAAAAAAAAATTACCTGTTTTGCACAGCTTTCATGAGATGGTACATGTCAACTTCTTGTTTTCTAAGAGGGCCAAATGTAGATATGGTTTGTACATGACCAGAGCCAGTAGCATTGCCATGAAATGTTCCAACATCAGCATTTATGTTAGCCTTTAGTACATCTCCAGATGTTCCTTCATATTTCACAAATTCAGACTCAACTACCACTGAAAGATAAATGGATAAATACAGTGGGCTATATGGCTGAAGAAGAAGAAAAAAAAGACACAGAACACTTGCACTTTAAGACATTTTTCCTAAAACAAATCTCTTTCAACATCCATATCGAGTTACCATACACGAGGAAATTGGTTTAAGACAGTGTAGGGATATACCCTTTACTCTAGTGTTTGGCCATTGATCTCTGTCTCGATTTTATCCATCTCTTGATTTTGAATAATTGCAAATTGTTTACTTTCATTGCCTGTAAGGGTTCTGCTCTTTCATTCGGCTGTTTCTCCTGTCCAGTTGTTTACATGAATATTTGCATAACATTAATTCGTTTTTTCAAATTGGGATGGACATGGTGCCCGTGGGTCTGTTTGACCATATCTTGTTTTTACAACGGGCTTCTGGATACCTTTTGGGTACGTGTATCATTTCATGTATTCCAATGAGGATCAGAGTTTACAGCCGAGGAACAAGTTCAACCTAAGATTGCTATGCGAATTCAGTGGTCTTATATTCAATGTGTTTTTTAACTTTGAAACATAATGGCTTTTTCTGTTTTATGTGTAATATGGGGTCATCTATCATCAATTTATTGCTTTTAGTTTTTTTTACTAACTTCATATTTAATCTGATCGTGCGATCTGCCCGTTTAGGTTTGGCTGTGCTTACTACCGATAATTGCTTAGGGTCAGCCCGTGTATGTGAGGAGATGTTGACAAATGATGATCATTGCTCGTTTGACATGTGGGGATCTCCAGACATGTGAACAACCTATTTTAATTTTAATATGCCTCATTCTCAGTCAATATATAACATACTATCACTCCGTAGTCTACATTTTGATTAACATCTAATGAATGGGACTTCAGAGACATGTTAAGTCACATTTGTTAATTTGGGATTTTTCTCACTGACTTTATTTAGAGATTTAATATAGGGATCACATGTGTGGAGATTCCATAGTAATGGGCTACCAGCCGTCACAGGTTCTCATTATTGACTATATGATCACATGATATCACCTATCTAGTATATTTGTTCCTCACTTAGAACAACAACTAGCTATGAGTAAGCGCTAATTTTAGCGTGAAACGCGTCAACATTTTTGTTCTATTTTTCTCCTTTGTTGCTGTGATTCGTATGATGTGAATTTTTACTTGGAAAAATAAAGGCACAATTCACTTTTGATTTGATCCGGAGTGCGGCTGTCCAAAGTTTTTTCTTCCTTCATCCTATTGTTTTACTGATATTGAGTTTTGGTTGCTCTGTGAGCAAGAGAAAATCCTGTTTTTTATTTTTGTTATGGGTTATTGCCAATTGGTTTGTTAAGTGATGTGTCTTTGCAAGCCGCTTGGCTGTGGGCGCTTTCAGCTTAATTGAGGTATATGTGGACACTTCTGGGATTTGTCCAGAAAAGTGTTGCTTCACATTGGTTTTGCATCATGTGATGCGGCTCTTTGTTATGGCAACTGGCTTGCACTATATAAAATCGGTGTCTACGTAATTTCCGTATCCGCTGACAAAGTCCCACACACTGAGACGTAACACTTACGAATGGACAGGCGGAAGTCACGTGACGTCACCAGTGACGATCGCCGACTTGTTGTATACACGCTTGAATACCAGGCACTGGGTTTCTGTGCCCAACTTGTAAGTTCTACTCTAATTTTAAAATAAAAGTCTATGCTTGCAGAGAGCACTATATATGTTTTATTTTGCATGTCTACGGTGGCTCAGGAGCTTCATTCATCCAATATTTGGGCACCTGTACTGCTTATCAGGAGGTATCTCTCAGGATCTGAAGCTTCTTTGGCTGACCGCTGTTACATCAATATACCCTATAAGGCAAAGCGTGTGTGACCCTCTAATCAAGGCTCTACACTGGGAAGTGAGCGGCCATTTTTTACATTGGTGGAGGTTTACCCACAGAGTCACCTGCATGTTTACTATATCTGGCACCACTAAAGACATCACACAGTGGTGTATTTTGATATATGGACTTATCAGCGCTGCACTATTTACATTTTTACTGTATGGGATTTGAATAATTGACCTAGAGTATTCAGCAGCTTTAAAGAGGATTAATATTATTGCGTTGGTTGTTTTTTCTACATTTAGTTTGGTTCTGCCAACTAAAAATGTTGGAAAAGGTGTTGGGGGGGGGGGGGATAACTAATTATGAGCAGGTTCCTTGTTAGGAGAACTAGGAGATAATAAAATATGTAGGAATGTAGTACTCTTCATCAAGTATTTCCAGTAATTTCCTGATCCTATGGTCAAGGTCGAGGCCACTGTTCACCTGCAGTACTATAAAGATGGTTTGTACAATTTCCAAAAAATACCAGTTTGGGACAGTTCCATACCATATAAATGAAGGTTCATTTGGGACAGTCAGGATTATCTCTACTGCCCCACCTATATAATTTTTCAGGGTTCCATAATACTCAGTAAAATAAAGCGATTGTAAAGGCTCTTTTTTTTAACCACTTCCGGACCTCCCACCGTCGTTATCCTCCTTAAAAGTACCGACTTATATCTTTGCTACGGCAGCAGCTAGCTGCCATAACCCGGTTATCCTCCTTTTCAGCGGGCGGTCCGGTTTAAGATAAAAGTGGTCTTATTGGTGGCGGGAGAGGGGGGCCACCACTCCCGCCGCAATCCAGTGCCCTCCGCTGCTTACCGCAGCCGTAGGCAGAGGCGGAGGCGATCGCGTCTGTCCCCTGCCTGGGTATGGAGAAGAGTGAGGGGAAGATGGCCGTCTCCATATCACTGCAGGGCGGAAGAGACGTCAAAACGTCACTTTCACCCAAGGCCCTTTTTTTTTTTTTAAATGACAATTTTTTTTTCTTTATTGCATTTTAATGTAAATATGAGATCTGAGGTCTTTTTGACGCCAGATCTCATATTTAAGAGGTCCTGTCATGCTATTTTCTATTAAAAGGGATGTTTACATTCCTTGCAATAGAAAAAAAAAAAAAGTGACTTTTTTTTTTAAAACAGTGTAAAAATGTAAAATTAAAAAGGTAAAATAAAAATTAAAATTTTTTTTAATGTGCCCCGTCCCAACAAGCTTGCGCGCAGAAGCGAATGCATATGCGACTAGCGCACACATATGAAACTGGTGTTCAAACCACACGTGAGGCATCGACACGATCGGTAGAGTGAGAGCAATAATTCTAGCCCTAGACCTCCTCTGCAACTTGAAACATGTCTATGGGGATTTTTAAGGGTAAAAGTTTGGGGCCATTCCACGAGCGGGTACAATTTTGAAACGTGACATGTTGGGAATCAATTTACTCGGCATAACGTTATCTTTCACAATATGAAAAAAAATTAGGCTAACTTTACTGTCTTATTTTTTTTCATTCAAAAAAGTGTATTTTTTCCAAAAAAAAAGTGCGCTTGTAAGACCGCTGCGCAAATACGGTGTGACAGAAAGTATTGCAACAACCGCCATTTTATTTACTAGGGCGTTAGGAAAAAAATGTATAATGTTTGGGGGTTTTAAGTAATTTTATAGCAAAAAAAACTGTTTTTAACTTGTAAACAACAAATCTCAGAAAGAGGCTCGTTCCTTAAGTGGTTAAAATAACAAATATGTTATACTTACCTCCTCTGTGCAATTGGTTTTGCACAGAGCAGCCCGGATCCTCCTGCTGTCGGGTCTCTCTTCGCTGCTCCTAGCCCCTCCCTCATTTGCGTGCCCTTCAGCCAGCAGTTTGCTACAGGGGCACCCAAGCCGAGTCAGAGCTCTGTGTATCCATTTAGACATGAAGCCCCGACCTGGACTTGCCCCCTCTCTCCCATGATTAACTGACTGACTTTGGCAGCTGCAGGATCCAATTGCACCACTGCTTTATCTCAGCCAATCAGAAGGAGTGTCCTGGATGGCTGCGGGGATCGCGGACATTGCTGGAGAGAGAAGGGGCTCAGGTAGATAATTATGGGGGGGGGGGGGGGTTTATCCTAATTCCTAATGCATAGAACGCATTAAGTTAAAAAAAAAAACCTTCTGCCTTTACAACACCTTTAACCAATTCCCGACCGGCGCACGACAATGTACGTTGGCAGAATAGCACGGGCAGGCAAACTGGCGTACAGGTACGTCCAGTTGAAATTGCCACCCTGCCATCACGTGCGCGCGTGCCAGTCAGGACCCCCGTGAGTCCGGTCGCGGGTCCCACGGACTCGATCGCCGCGGGGATACCCACGATTGTCTCACTGGGAGATGCCGATGTAAACAGCATCTCCCCGTTCTGCCTAGCAACAAGTGACACCGATATCTGCTCCCTGTGATTGGAGCAGAGATCAGTATTCACTAACACACAGCCCAACCCCCCACAGTTGGTAACACAAATCTAGGACACACTTAACCCCTACACTGCCACCCCCTGGTGAACCCCTTCACTGCCAGTGTCATTTACACAGGAATCAGTGCATTTAAATGAAATATTTGTATAGCGCACAACGCGAACTGAATCGCCTCAAGGAGCTGTGACAAGCTTTGATCATCAGCTAGAAGAGGAAGGTCTTGCGTTTTTTCCTAAAAGCCAGGTGGTTTTCTTCCAGGCGGATGTTGGTTGGTAGAACATTCCATAGCCTTGGTCCTTAGATTTGTACCGGGCTTTGGGCACGAGGAGGAGGTTTCTGTTGGCTGATCGAAGACTGCGGTTTGGTGTGTAATGATTTTCTCAGCTAGGTATTGCGGAGCTTCTCTATGCACGCATTTGTGGGTGAGGCAGAGGGTCTTGAATGTGATCCGATTTTTTTATGGCAAGCCAATGTAGGTTCCTCAGGGAAGGGGAGATTGATTCCCTTTTTTTTTTTTTTTTATTACTGTTATCAGCCTTGCCGCCATGTTTTGGATCAGATGTAATCGCGCAAGTTGATACTGTGGTAATCCTATGTAAAGCGAGTTTGTGTAGTCCAGTCGTGAACTAACGATTGTTCCAACTACCACTGCTTTGTCATTCTTTGGGATAAAAGGGATGAGTCTGCGAAGCATGTGTAGCAGATGGTGAGATCCACTGACTACTGCTCCCATTTGTGCATCCATTGACATTTGTGAGTCTAAAATAACCCTGAGACTCTTGGCCTTGGTCTTTGGGGAGATGGTCTGCCCAAAGACGGTGGAGTCCAGGAGGTTTTGGTTACGGAATTATGATTTGGGCGTAAGATAAGAAGCTCTGTCTTTGATTCGTTGAGTTTGAGGGAGTTGGTGGTCATCAAGTCTTCTACTGAATTGAGGCAGTTTTCAAGTTGTTGGTGGTGATCTTTTTGTCCAGTGATACGGAAATAAAATTGCGTGTCGTCAGCGTATGAGTGGAAGCAAAGGTCTGAAAGTCTGATGATTTGGAGGAGTGGGCGGATGTAAATGTTGAAGAGAACTGGTGACAAAGGTGATCCTTGAGGGACTCCGCAGGTGACTGCCCGGGATTCAGAGAAGAATTTTCCTAGTTTCACTGTCTGTGAACAATTTCCTAGGAAGGACGCGAACCATTGGAGATCTAAGTCTTGGACTCCGGCTACTTCTGTGAGGCGGACGAGTAGAGTAGAGTATTGTGGTCTACTGTATCAAACGCTGCACTGAGGTCTAACAGTACGAGGAGACATGACTCTGTCGTCCGCTGCTTCGAGGGCGTCGTCCCAAATCTTAAGGAGTGCCGTTTCTGTTCCATGACCTGAGCGGAAGCCTGATTGAAGTGGGTCCAGGAGTTTGTGTGTATCCAGATGGAGTTGTAACTGTTGTGCTACAGCTTTCTCCATGATCTTGGAAATGGTGTTAAGGCTTGTAATTGGCCTACGGTTATTAGGGTCCTGAGGGTCCAGGTTAGGTTTCTTTAGCAGAGGCTTGAAGATGCCTTGTTTGAAGGTGCTGGGAACGATCCCTTCTTGGAATGATCGGTTTATGAGGTGCGTTATAGTGGGAGCCAAGATGTCGGAACATTCTTTCAGTAGTTTTGTGGTGATGATGTAAATTGGTGAGGTAATGTCACAAAGTTTATTGATGATGTTTTTTGTGGTGCCCGCGGTAATTGGGGTCAGTGAAAATTTCGGCGGTTGTGGAATGTTGGTGTAGATATCCTCTTTATGTTTTTGATGGCTAAGGTTAGATGTTTTCTTCTGACAAATGGTTTACCTGATGGTTTTGACTTTATCGATGAAAAAATCCAACAGTTTGTCACAGTAATCTTGGGATTTATTTGCTGGGGGCTCTAGGCATACCGGGTTCATTGACTATTTTAAACAGTTCCAGCCGGCGGTTTAAGGCCGTTGAGATTGCATACAAGAAGTGATCCTTTTTAGCTTTGAAGATTGCTTTGCGATAATTCTCTGTGAGACCTTTGTAGTTAAAGTGGCTTTCCTCGGTGGGATTTCTTCTCCATGTTCTTTCCGCTCTTCTGCGTTCTTGCTTTAGTAGGGAGAGGGAGCCATTAAACCAACCAGAGTTTTTCTTCCTGATGAGAGCCCTGCGTTTTGGGGCTACCGAGTCTGCTGATTGCATTAATGCCTTGTTCAGGGAGTTGAGTGTTTGCTCCGCAGAGTGGCTTAAGGTCATTGTAGTTATCTTATTGGATAGAGTGGTTTTGAAGGATTCGGAGTATAGTTTTTTCTGTGATCTGGTCCAGTGCATTGTTGTTGCAGGCTTCCATTTTTCGTGGGTGATGTTGGAGGAGATTTTGAATTTGATGGCGTGGTGGTCTGTCCATGGCAATGTTATGTTGTCGAGTATGTTGTCAATGTTTTGTTTGAAAATGAGGTCCAGGGTGTGTCCTGACCCATGCTTGGGAGTCTTTATCAGTTGCTGGAGACCCAATTCTTCCAGTTGATTGATGCAGGCGTTTGCGACAGGGTCTTTGGGCTCGTTTACCCAGAGGTTGAAATCTCAGAGTACATTTCTATAGCACCGATTGCTGTATAAATGACAATGGCCCCAAAAATGTGTCAAGAATGTCCGATGTGTCCACCATAATGTCTCAGTCACAATTACTTGTAAAAAAAATAAAAAAAATTATTATTAATAAAAATGCAATAAAACTATCCCCTATTTTGTAAACGCTATAAATTTTGCGCAAACCAATCAATCGCTTATTGCGATTTTTTTTACCAAAAATATGTAAAAGAATACGTATTGGCCTAAACGGAGGAAAAAAATGTTTTTTTTATATATTTTTTGGGTGATATTTATTATAGCAAAAAGTAAAAAATAGCAGAAAATTTATATCAAATACTTACAGTAATTTTCCTTTCCTGATGGACTCCATGGCAGCCTACGTATGGGTTAATCCTGCCTCTCATACCTCATAGGACCCCACTCCCATAAATCTTTGCTTCTGTACAGAGACTGTGTTCCGTAATCTAGCCTACTCCAGCAAATGGGAGGGAACTCCTGCTGCCATGGATTCCATCAGGAAAGGAAAATTACGGTAAGTATTTGATATAAATTTTCAGTTTTTCCTGAGAGACTCCATAGCAGCCTACGTATGGGAAATAACTAGTCATACACACCCGGGTGGGAAATTGCTGGTTAACGAAAAAAAAGGTTTAATTGGCACCGTCAACAGATAAGACATGTAAACCAAAATTAACCAAAGATAAAGAAGCCGGCTCAACACAATAATGTGCCATAAAGGTATTAATTGATGACCATGAGGCCGCTTTACAGATCACTTCCGGAGAAACATGACGAGCAGCCACCCATGATGTGGAAACGCTCCTGGTAGAATAAGCCGTCACCGCCTCCGGAGGAGCCAAACCCTTAGCTTTATAAGCCCCTTGAATAGCCTGAACAATCCAAGCTGCAATGGTTCTTGAAGAAGCACGCAATCCCTTATTCTTTCCATGAAAGTAAACAAAAAGATGATCAGAAATCCGAAAGGGAGCTGTGGTTTCTAAGTATTGTTTTAGAACTTCAACATCTAAAGGATGAATGGTAGAATCTTCGGAAGTCCGAAAAGTTGCAAGAAACAATCTCCTGGTTCTCATGAAATACAGATGTGACCTTAGGATTTGACCCCAACATGGGAACCAAGACCACATGATCCAGAAAGAACGTCAGAAAAGGTTCTTTGCAACCCAGAGAGCTGATCTCGGAGATCCTCTTGGCCGATGTTATGGCCACCAGGAAGGCAGCTTTGAGAGAAAGATCCTTAATAGATAATTGAACCATATGCTCAAGTCTTTCCTCTGAAAAGAAATCCAGGACAAAAGGAAGATACCACTTGGAGAATCTTGTTTTTTTCTGGGGTCTGAGTCTTATTGCTCCTCTGAAAAACTGTCCGATAAGACGGTGTTTGGCCCAGGAGACGCCAGTAAATGCCGAAATTTGAACACGTAAGGAACTCACTGATAGGGATAGGTCTAGTCCTGTCTGTAGGAAACCCAAAATGTCTTGAATCTTCAGATCACTACAGGAACCGCCAGTGGAAGAAATATAATCAGCAAACTTTGCCCAAATTCTTTCATAGACCTCATTAGTACCCGGCCTTCTAGCGTTCAGTAGAGTAGCGATAGCGGTACTTGGACACCCTAATGCTTCCAACCTTCCCCTTTCAAGAACCAGACCATCAGATGAAGATGGGACGGGCATGGGTGAAGAGATGTTCCCTGCAGCAGGAGATCTGCCCTGGAAGGGAGAGGAACTGGATCCCGAAAACTCAGCTGCCTTAGGAGCAGAAACCACGGCCTGTTGGGCCAAAATGGAGCAACTGTCACCACCTCGACTTTCTCCCACCTGAGTCTTGAAAGGAATCGCAGGATGACCGGAACTGGGGGAAAGGCATAAGCTGTGCGAAACCTCCATTGATCCGTCAGTGCATCCATACCGAAGGCCTGGGGACAATGACACCTCGTATAATATTTCTCCAGCTTGAAATTGCACGGGGAGGCAAACAGGTCTACTTCTGGCAAGATCCCCAGAGACAGAATCCATGTGAATACCTCGGGATGGAGAGACCACTCGTTGTCCAGGGAGAACCTCGAGAGGAAGTCCGCCTGGACATTCTGAATTCCGGGGAGGTAAACCGCCGTCAGATTTGCCAAGTTCATCTGAGCCCAGGACATGATCGGGCTTACTTCCTTCAGCAGAGAGAGAGACTGCGGGTGCCCCCTTGTCTCTTGATATAAGATACTGCTGTTGTGTTGTCCAGCCTTAGGAGAACCGAGGCCCCCTAAATCAGGTGAGGAAAAGCTTGAAGAGCACGGAGAGCAGCACAAAGCTCTAAAACATTCGAGACTACGTCTCGGGCTGGAAAATCCCATACGCCTTGGGCTATTTCTGACAGACACAGGGCGCCCCAGCCCCTGTTGCTGGCGTCCGTCGTTACCGTGATCCAAGAGACGGGAGCTATGGAATAGCAATTGAGGAGGTTCTTTCGTTGAAGCCACCAGAAGAGACTCTCCCGCATGGAGGGGCTTATCCTGACAAGATGGTCCCGAGACCCTGGGTCCCACTGTAGAAGAAAACCCTTCTGAAAGGGACACATCCTCCATTGTGCCCACTTTATTATGGGGGCTGTGGATACCATGGTGCCAATTATCTTGAGGCACTGCGAGGCTCTGTGGAGAATGCAATGCAAGCTGAATCCTGCCTCGGATCACTGGAATTTTCTCCACCGGCAGGGAAATGGTACTCTTTACCGTGTTGAACTGGGCTCCGAGGAAAATTAGAGATCGAGTTGGATCCAAATGACTTTTTCCCCATTCAACAGCCAACCGAATTCCGTGAGTGTAGAGATGACCTGAGTTCGATGTATCAGCAGCTGTTCTCTGTCTCGGGAATGCAAAAGTAGATCGTCCAGGTAATGGTGTAATCGGATACCTTTGATTCTGATTAGCGCTACTACAGCCAGTAAGAGCTTCGAAAACACTCGAGATGTTGTAAGCCCGAACGGGAGACATACAAATTGAAGATGTAATTGGCCCACTGCGAACCAAAGGCACTTCTGAAATCTTTTGCGATCGGAACATGGAAATAAGCATCTTTCAAGTCTATGGAAATCAACCAGTCGCCTGGTTGTATTGACTGACGTATTGTTAGTAATGTCTCCATCTTGAATTTTTCCTTCTTGATGAAGGAGTTCAGATGCGTCAAGTCGATGACTGGTCTCCAAGAGCCACTCCTTTTGAGGACCATAAAAAGGGGGGAGTAGACCCCTTGAAATCTCTCCTTGGTTGGGACCGGAATGGCAGCACCTTGGGCCAACAGGGAGTCTGTGTAAGACAGGTGTACCTTTCTTTTTTCTTCCACAAGTGGTAGGATTGTAGGGACAAACTGATGAATGGGCAGACTGTTGAACACCCAAGAATGACCTGAGGAGACTGTCTTGACAGTCCAATAGTCTTGAATCGAAGCTGCCCAGACATGCCGGAAATGGAGTAGCCGAGCCCCTACTTGCTCCGTCTGGACAGGTCCCATATCAAAAGGACTTAGAAGCCTCTCGTCCCCCTGATGTGGTTGACTAAGAGGATTTTTGGCCTGAAGACTGAGTTCTTCTCCAGTTCTTCCTAAATTCCCGACCAGGTCTGTAACGGCAAGCATCTCTAGCATGCTCCTGTTCTTGTCTAGGCTGAACTTTCCTCTGATTCAAGAGGTGAAGATCCTGGGGGTAAGAACCCTGATTTACCTCCAGTAGCACAGGTAATGGCAGAATCAAGCTTATTCCCGAGGAGGGAGGACCCTTCAAAGGGAATCTTACACCATGCCTGCTTAGAGGCAGGATCTGCAACCCACGGACGAAGCCACAAAGCGCACTTCGCAGTAACCGAGGAGAGCATGACACGTACCACTAGGCAGATAATATCAAGGGATGCTTCTCCCAAAAAGACTGATGCTAACTTCAGTTCATGTACTGGTGAACTCCAGATCAGTTCTTCAGAAACGCTTCCCAGAGCCGCACCAACATCATCCGTCCAAGACTCCATGGCTTTAGACAATGCCGCAAGAGCCAGAGCTGGCTTACAGGCCATGCATGCAGTGATATAAATACACTTTAGGGCAGTGCCAATCTTCCTCTCTAGACCATCCTTGAACGAAACAGTATCTTCAAGAGGGAGTGTAACATGCCTGACCAGACACATTAGTGCCGCATCAATAAGAGGGGCTGAATCCAGATATTTAACGTCTTCACTCTTAAACGAGTACATTTCGGCAATCTTGGAAATCAAGGAGTTCTTCCTCTCAACTTTTCCCCATTCGTCTGAAATAATCTCCCCAAGCTCACTCAAGAAGGGGAAATTCGGGCGATCCTTCTTAAGGTGTTTAAAGTACTTCCTGTTTAGAGGGTGCTTCAACTGGATCTTCCCATTTTAGAGCATCCTTGACTGCTCTGACCAGCTGCGGAACAAGAGAAAAATTGAAACCTGCAGCAGATTCATCAATCTCACTGTCCGAAGACTCACTTGGAGAGACACTGGAGGGACCCGGAATTACAGGGTCTGCGTCTACATCGACTAGAGCTGTAACAGAGGGAGGATTAAATATCCGATCAGACTCTGCTTTGTTCAGAGATTCTTGAACCACCTTCCTGACCAATGCTTCCACTTGCTGGTCTCTGGCTCATCTTTCCTTCATAGCTCTAGAATAACAAGACTCAGATAGATTTACTCTCTGGAACGTGAGCTTTACAACCCCAGCAGGCTTTCTCTGAGCGGCTGGAATGGTGGGTTGAATGACGACCAGATCCAGATCTTGACCTATCTTTAGGGTGTCTGGAGGGTGATCTAGAGCTTCTAGAACTTGACATAGAATGACGATGTTGTAACCTAGACTGGTCAGTATCTTTGCGTGCCGACAATTGACGTTCAGACCTAGAAGGGATAAATAGAGAAGAAAAAAAGACTACAGCAAGAGAAAACAAAAGTAGTTACCCAAAATAAAACCAGCAGAAGGAAATAATATTCCTACCTGCAGAGTAAGGGTTGGCCACTGGGGGGCGATGATACGTCCATAATGAAAAGTCTGTATGCAGGAGAGATTTGGAAACACCATAAGCATCCAAAGGGAATAGTAGAGCTTACTGGCGAACAGAACATACCTCCAAGCAAGACACACAGCACACCGGGAAGTCGCCGTTCTCCCGCAGAGCAATCCCAACCATAGCTGTATCTGACAGCTATTTGAATGTTATAATGCTGCAACGTCCAAACCAAGAGAACATGCCCTTCAGCCAGGCCTGGAGGTCTTTTTTAACTTCTGTCAGCGGGGGGGGAAGTTAAGAGGGAAAACTTCCTCCATCTTGGATGGCAAGTTTATGCCCAGGTATTTGATGCTTGTTCTAAAAGGGAAGTCTGCCCTCAGCAAGTTTGCCGTTGGAGTTGGCAGGGAGACATTTAGCACCTACAATTTCTGGTAGTTCACTTTAAAGGAAGAGCACACCAAACTTCTGCAGTTCTACCAGAAGGTTCGGTATCGATACCACCGGGTTGGTTATAAAAAAAATTATAAATCGCCAGCAAAGGCTGCAATTTTAGGTGCCATAGTATCGCTGAGATGGAGACCTGAGATGTTAGGGTTTTCCCTTACTGTCCGTAGGAAGGGTTCTAGGGTCAAGATTGATATCAACGGTGACAGGGGGCAGCCCTGTCTCGTCCTGTTGGCTATCCAAAAAGAAGGGGACAATTGGCCATTAACCTTCACTTGAGACAAGGGTCTCGAGTAAATTGCCAGCAGCCAATTCATCACCCGACGGCCCAGGCCCACATGGCGTAAGGTCTCAAACAGAAAGGGCCAGTTCACTCGATCAAACACCCTTTTCGGCGTCGGTTGAGAGGAGCATTGGGATGTTTTACTTTTTGTTTTTGGCCGCATAAATGAGGTTACTTGCATTTGTGGTATTATCCCTCGCTTCTCGAGGGCACAAAACCGACCTGATCCAAGTGAACAAGCGATGGGATCCATTCCGTCAAACGCAGTGAGAGCCTTAGTGAAAATCTTTAGGTCGATGTTAAGGAGGGAAATAGATCTATAATTCTGGCAATAAAGGGGGTCCTTGCCCTCTTTGGGAATCACAGTGATCCCTCCCCGGCCTCGTTAAAACCGAAGAGGAAGTGCAGCCTCAAAATATCCCTGAAAGTCTTATAGTAGGCAAGCGTATATGGCCCGCGATATCTCATCCCCAGTAAGGGGAGCCTCCAACGCCTCCAGGGCCTCATCAGGCAACCTGAGTATTCCTGATTTGCGTAGATAGTTTTGAATGTCCTCCCGTTCCGAGGATTTATCCCTCTCTGTAGATTTCTGCGGTAGGTTATACAAAGATGTATAATACTTGCAGAATTGTTTTGCAATTTCCTCCGTGGCGTGCACCTTAGCATTCCCTTCCCCCATTATTGTGGGGATAAAGGCCCATGCCCGTTGCGCCTGCTTAATCCTAGCCAATATCTTGCCGCATTTGTTGCAGTGTTTGTAAAAGGTGCGTTTACACTTCGCGATAACGGCTTTGGCTCTGATCAGTGCCAACGATTTTAACTGGTTTCGTCCGGGCAGCCAACGTTTTCTTGTGGGTGGCTTGCAGGGCCCTAATTTTATCCAGAAGAGCAAGTGTTTGCTGGGATCTCTCTTTCTTAAGTCGTGCGCCAATCCTTATCAGCAAACCCCTGATGGCACACTTGTGCGCCTCCCAGACCATAAAGGGGAACTCCTGGAATCCGTGTTTGAGGCAAAGAAATTCCTCAGCTCCTTAGAGACCTCTGTCACGACCTCCGGGGTCTGGATCAGGGTTTCATTCAACTTCCATTGCCACTTTTTGGGGACCGGAGGTAAAATGTCTATATCCACAAATACTGGGGCGTGGTCTGAGAATGTAATAGCACCTATAGAGGCGGCTCTCACCCTTATGCGGACCATCGGCTCTGAAGTGAGCCTTCTGAAGGAAGCATATGTAAGCTTTGGATTGTCTCAGGTTGTTAAGCACCATGGATCTTTTCTCTGGGGTGTAAAGACCCTTGACGTTAACAGACATAAGTCTGAGGGTTTTCGGTGAACTCATGGCAGAGGCAGAGACCAGAGGCAGACAAAAAAAAGGGGGGGGGGGGAGAGATAGGTTGAACAAGAAGGGTTACTGAGCCAATAGTCAATCTTTTTATTCCAAGCAAAAAAATAAAATTATTATTCTCATTTTGGCCAGAATCGTGCAGCTCTACTATTACCATTGTTGTACTAATTTCTATTATACTTATATTGTAGAAAATTAAAGGATAAAGGAGGACAGCATCATCCGAAACATGTCAGGCGTCATTTCCGGCATTCATCTCTGCTAGCCCAGAAATTCTGTACAGGGCAGCGAAGTTTCATGTCTACAATGTCTGTAATGTTTACATTTTTATGACTAACTTTTTAATAATTATATACTATATATTTTGAATAATAAATATGTTTTACTCCTTTTTTTGGTCAGCCATTTAAAATCCTGAGGTGTCATACCGTGCCTTGTGTACCAGGTTGTTTTTTTTGCTATCAAGTGCTTAAGGATATTCGCGCAAAGTGGAAGCAGGGATCTCCCCCGCTGCGTTTTTGTTTTCTGACAGTGGGGGCTCTGACTTCCCCATTCCCAGAGTACAATGATCAATGCTGACACCATTGGCTGATCGACGACCAGTCAACAGAACCTGGTCTAATGATTGGATTCTGTTGAAACAGAGGAGGGGTACCGGCTAAAGTTTGGAACATATATACCCATCTTTAGAATTCAGAGCGCATCCCATAGGGGACAGAGGTTAAGCCACCATGCCTGGAGCCTTATAACTGGGTACATCTGCAATTGCCGCGGTTAGTACTCAAATTTCAGGAGTGCATTCAAATAGTCCTGCTTAACTTTATCCAAGATAGAGCGTTCAGGTCAAACTCCACCTAAAGGGTGTAGGGATCCTTGTCCAACTGCCAGTAGGCCTGTAAGATTTCAGAGTGGACATGGGTAGCTGTAACTTGTATAGTAGTTATGCACTGGTAAAAAAAATATAATCTTGTTGGGACTTTGCAACCAGGGCCAAGCAATAGCACATACTTCCCCCCCCCCCCCTTCTAAAATTATCACCACCTAAGGCAAAGACCTTCATTTTCAACTTTTGCAAGAGAAAGGTATTAATAATTGCTGAGATTTTAGCCATCTAGTTTGAGTGTCTGGCCTAGTGTTAGATAGAAACTCCATTTCTGATTGATAAACTGCTAGCATCAAAGAATTTTCCCCATTTTCCTGAGTTTTGTTTTGTATCATTTTAGTAGAATAAAATGATACAGGGAAGCCTATCATACCTCCCACTGAACTTTTATCTCTTCCATCAGCTCATTCCCCACAGTTATAACCTTTTGTACCACCCTATTATAAGCATTTATGGAGCAGGGCCCTCTTAACAGTCTCGTATTTTACTGTAGTGTAACTGTGCAGTGCTTTAAAATCTAAAAGGAGACAGTACAAACTGTTGGTGCTATATAAATCCTGTAGAATAATGAAATCTTTATAGAGGCAAATCTCTTGCAGTCAAACAGAAGGGTGCACACTGCTGCCGTGTAAGCTGGGGTTCAGGAGAATTCCTCCAGCTTTTAAACCAGTTCCTTAGATTTACCCTTTGAAGTACTCTGCGCCATCCTGCTCATACATTTACTGCAGCAAAGTCATATGCAGTCTATTTCTGCTGTAGAAATGAATGAGACTCCCCACTCTTGTCTTATGGATAGCCATAGTAAACTAGGTCAGGGACAGGAAGGACTTATGCCTACCCCTTCAGAACCAAGGTAAATATAGAAAAATATAGCAATACTGGTATAAATATACCATCTCAGCCGAACACCGGCTCTACCCCAAGAAACGTAATTAAGCAATCACTGGGCCCCTGCTTTGGCTTCCTGAGGGCTGTCCTTGGGTATCACAAGAGTAGTGGAGCCTTTTCTTTGCCCTTCCCATCCATCTTCTTCCTTTCCTCCACCCCCTTCTACCTACCCCTCCCACCAAAACATCTTCACTACTTTTTATTTCATCCTCCCTTTCCTTTCATACTCTACCCTTCTACTACTTCTATCCTCTGTCTATACCTACCCGACATATCTTTTGTCTACTTTTCCTCCCTCATTTCATATAGCCCCCCCCCCCCCAACCTATTTCATGATGCCGTGTCACATCATTCACTAGCTCACAACGGCTATAAAGACCAGACCTTTCTCCTATGACAGGTCTCCACAACAGGTCAATATTAATTTTAGTTAATAGTTTACTAATTCTTTGACGCCCGAATGTGTATTAACAATGTGACAGTACCAAGAAAACAAAGGGTCTCAGATTTCTGTATTGTGAGATTATTGCATTGTATCTGATAATTGTTTTACCTCTGTACTTTGTTTTACTGCAAAATTTGTTAAGAATTTACAAAAAAATTCTAAATGTTTTGAACATAGGTTTATACTTGGGTCATTTGGTCTTTCTGGGCCATCTCTCTACTGTATTTCTATTACTTCCACAAATATACATGATTTCACTTCCTTCGTATGATGATTGTGTTGAAGATAGATTAGGCACTAGAGGGAGCAAGCAATCAATTTGAAATCGCCTTCTCTGTTAAATATTAAAAAGGCACCAGACAGGGAGTGCACAGTTACTAATCTGTTGTCAAATATTGTGAAAAAGCACAGTAAAGACCAAGCAAAGCATTAAAGTGATACTTTTTTCTTTTTCTTCTTCCCCCCACCCCCATTTCTTTATTAGAATTCTTTTTTTAAACATTTAAACTTTATACAAAACAAATTCACATTATACAAATAGTCTCAAATTACTACCCCCCCACCTTCCCAAAATCCCCCCCCCCCTCGACCCACCCCCGAATGTCTCTGTCTACAGTCCTACCCCCCCCCCCCCCACCTTCGCTGACGCTAACTTCCTTCTACCATCCTTTCGGTGTATCTCGCGATTGCTTATACTTTACCCAGTCTTTTCATCTCTTTTCAAACCCCGCTTCTCCTATTTCACCACTAAACCTTAGGAGTTCCAAGTTATAAAAGTTTTGTTAAGTTTACCTAGCCAGCTCTTCGAAGAAGGGCTCTCGGGGTCCTTCCACTGTCTGGGATTAGACTTTTTGCTGCGTTTAGAAGATAAGGCAGCAATGATCTCCTATATTGTTTAATGGACATACTAACCCCATTGAACAAACAAACCCTTGGCTCTTCAGGTATTTTAATGCCAGTGATTTCTTCAATTCTTAGTATTACTTCTTTACAGTATACTTTTATTTTAGGGCATGGCCACCAAATATGGAACATAGTTCCGATTTCTGCGCATCCCCTCCAAGATAGGTTAGAGGCCTCTCTTTGAAATTGATGTAATTTATCTGGGGTTATGTACCATCGTTCCAAGCACTTATAATTCATTTCCAACTAACTAAAATCCGGTGATATAGCATGTGTCATCCGTAATGTTTTACAAACATCTGCCTCCATGGCTCCTACTCCCATCTCTTCCTCCCATTTTTTGATAAATGGCGGGGGCCCCAATATTTTTAATTCATTAAAAATTTTGTAATGGAAATTCCTCTCCTACCATCTGTCGCCGAGCACAACCGTTCTAATGGAAGCGGGCTGTCCTCAGACCTGATCAATTGGCAGAGGGACTCCACAAAGTGTTTTAACTGTGCATACCTTCACCTATTTATATCCAAAACATCTTTTTTATTAGTCAATTCCTGTAAGGTGTATATTTTACCATTGCTTATAATAGCTTTTAATTGTGCGTTTTTTTTTTTAATTCACCTACCAAAAAAACTCTTTCCCTGGTTCAAAATAGTGAGTGTCGCTTAATGGTATCAGTGGGGGAATAATACTCCCACTTTTCCCTTTTGTGTACCCCATCCCTTGTTGCCCTAGCTGTCCGTGTAAACATGTGCGTGTACATCTAAATCTCTTATGGGTGTCAGGATCCATATCACTTTCCCGAGAGTAACTTTACTGATCATACTTTCCAATTTGAGCCACCTTTTTTCTTTGTTTTTTTTTAACCATTCAACCACCCGTGCCATAAGAATTGAATTGTAATAAGTTTTGATGTCCGGTACCCCCAGGCCCCCTTGTGCCTCATCTCTTGTAAGTACCGCCAAACTTATACCTGGCTTTTTGTTGTTCCAAATAAACCTACATAGTAGCTTATTTCATTTTTTAAAATATATAGCTGTCCATTTCTGTATGTAGATGATAGCACGGTAATTTTAATTAAAGCAGAACTCTGGGGGGAAAAAAACGTTTTTCCATGACCTTGTTGTTGATCTCCTACCTTTACCAACTATGTCATCCATCTTCTTCTGAGCTCTGCAGTTCCTCTGTAATAGCCTGCCGATTTTGCAGAACAGCCGTTACAGGTAAGCCTATAATAAGGATTACCTGTAGGTACCGTGTACATCTCCTAAGCCTGCACGGTTTAGAAGATATCCACTGTATCACCATGAGTCAACATCATCGGCACATGCGTACTGAAGAAACAGAGCGAGCCTGCCGTTTAGCTGATGTGCCGTTACCAGCGGCATGCGCGGGAGTGACGTCATCGCGGTTTAAGCCAAGCACAGCCCCGGAGCACCGCAATGCCCAGGAAAAAAACTACAGGAAACATGTCACCAGCCAGAGCAGTGTGCTGTGACCGATGCAGGGGGCTTCAATCTAAGGTATTTCATAACGAGCTAGTATGCTATGCATACTAGCTTATGCCTCTGTCTTGCAGGTTTTTGTTTTTTTTTTCTCATGGGTATACAACTACTTTAATCTCCACCGATTCCTGTTTGTAAGACTGGCGGCTGCTATTCATTCTGTACCCTCAGCCAGCGGTCTCGTCACAGCCCATTTGTATGTTCTTCCGTCCCTACTTGCTGTAGTGGGCAGTGGGGCCTCGCAGACCCCAGTCTGTGGCCGCCCATGGAGGTGGCGTCATTATCCTCCTCCCTAGCAGCACACCATTCACTGCCCCCAGCACACACCCCATGCCACCGGCCGCCCGTCAATCACCTGTCGCTGATGCACAAGGACTGATAGGAGACACCAGCTGGATGACAGAGCCGGGATCTCCAGCTGCGACAGGTTTTGTATGTGAAAACACCAAAAGTCCCGCCTCCTGGACCAGTATTGGGCCGGTGTGCTGTCTATCACAATGCCAGACGAGGAGGCGGGACTTTCAGGGATCTGTGTTTTCCAGCTCTGTCATCCAGGTGGTATCTCCCAACAATCCCTGCTGCACCTATGGGCACTGATAAGCTGCACTTATGGGCACAGATAAACGGCGCCCATCAGTGATAAGCTGTACCGATAGGTACAGATATAGACTGCACTTATGGGCACTGAGGCAGCACAAATGAGGCTACACTTATGAACACTGTTGGGCACATAAGCTGCACTTATGGCCACTGATAACCTTCACGGATGAGGCACGGATCTCAAAGCTACAGCAGGAGGACGCATATTTCTAATATTGAATTACAGAAGATTATTGTGTATAATTATGGGCACCTGTCTACAGTTCAGTAATGATTACATAAAGCAAGTAAGGGCAATATGTTCATATGCTGTTGTGGCTGGAGGGGGCGAGCATAAACATGCTTTGCATTTAGAAGGCTGTAACCTACCTATCCTGCTGTGTGTTACCGAGTAGTGTGGCTGGCTGGCTGCAGAATGAAGGGTGTGATTTATGTTGACTTGTGTTTGTTCACATTTAACATGTACGTGCCTTGTGTACCCTCCCACACTCGCTGCAATTCACAAAGCATGATGGGAAGTGTGGTTTGATTATGAAGTAGCGAGAGGAATGTAGAGGTAGAGCGAGAGAGATGTAGAGCGAGAGAGAGATTGCGAGAGAGAGATGTAGAGAGCGAGCGAGATAGATGTAGAGAGCGAGCGAGAGAGATGTAGAGAGCGAGCGAGAGAGAGAGAGATGTAGAGCGAGCGAGAGAGAGAGAGATGTAGAGCGAGCGAGAGAGAGAGAGATGTAGAGCGAGCGAGAGAGAGAGATGTAGAGCGAGCGAGAGAGAGAGAGATGTAGAGCGAGCGAGCGAGAGAGAGATATGTAGAGCGAGCGAGAGGGAGAGAGATGTAGAGCGAGCGAGAGGGAGCGAGATATAGAGCGAGCGAGAGCGAGATGTAGAGCGAGAGAGAGAGATGTAGAGCGAGAGAGAGAGATGTAGAGCGAGAGAGAGAGATGTAGAGCGAGAGAGAGAGATGTAGAGCGAGAGAGAGAGATGTAGAGCGAGAGAGAGAGATGTAGAGCGAGAGAGCGAGAGATGTAGAGCGAGAGAGCGAGAGATGTAGAGCGAGAGAGCGAGAGATGTAGAGCGAGAGAGCGAGAGATGTAGAGCGAGAGAGAGAGAGATGTAGAGCGAGAGAGATGTAGAGCGAGAGAGAGAGAGATGTAGAGCGAGAGAGATGTAGAGCGAGAGAGAGAGATGTAGAGCGAGAGTGAAAGAGAGATGTAGAGCGAGAGCGAGAGAGATGTAGAGCGAGAGCGATGTAGAGCGAGAGAGAGAGAGATGTAGAGCGAGAGAGAGAGATGTAGAGCGAGAGAGCGAGAGATGTAGAGCGAGAGAGCGAGAGATGTAGAGCGAGAGAGCGAGAGATGTAGAGCGAGAGAGCGAGAGATGTAGAGCGAGAGAGAGAGAGATGTAGAGCGAGAGAGATGTAGAGCGAGAGAGAGAGAGATGTAGAGCGAGAGAGATGTAGAGCGAGAGAGAGAGAGAGAGAGATGTAGAGCGAGAGTGAAAGAGAGATGTAGAGCGAGAGCGAGAGAGATGTAGAGCGAGAGCGATGTAGAGCGAGAGAGAGAGAGATGTAGAGCGAGAGAGAGATGTAGAGCGAGAGAGAGAGAGAGAGATGTAGAGCGAGATGTAGAGCGAGATGTAGAGCGAGAGAGCGAGATGTAGAGCGAGAGAGCGAGATGTAGAGCGAGAGAGCGAGATGTAGAGCGAGAGAGCGAGATGTAGAGCGAGAGAGCGAGATGTAGAGCGAAAGAAATTTATTCACTGTTGTAACTCCTCCTTGGTAGAATAGATGCTGCATTTTTTCAAATAGGCGAGGACTTCCTGAAAATTCAATTAGACTTTTCTCTTCAATAGTGAAGGAATGTCACAAAATGTAAAAACAGTTTAGTGTTTTGTGTGGTGGTGGTAGTGGGGGGGGGGGGGGGGGGCCGTACTAATGCTTTCCTCGCCGATCCCGGAGTTCGGCGTTGAAAAACAAAAACAGTTAACTTTTTCCTAATCGATATACAGATCTTTCCCAGCCTGTCTGCAGGGAAACATAAGCAGGGGAACTTCTAGTCCTCTGCTACTGGTCACATGTTCAAAATAAAAACAGCCTTTGGGATACAGAGTAAAAATAAAAATATATCAATAAAACAGTTTTAAATCATCATAAAAATATACACTCGCCAGCAGCCACTTTATTATTAGGTACACTTTGCTAGTGTCAGGTTGGACCTCCATTTGCCTTCAGAACTTAATACTTCATGCCATAGGTTCAACAAGGTGTTGGAAAAATTCCTCAGAGATTGAGATCTGGTCTCTGTGGAGGAGGACATTGGAGTACAGGGAACTCATTGTCATGTTCAGTAAACCAATTTGAGATGCTTTGAGCTTTGTGACATGGTGCATTATCCTGCTGGAAGTATCCATCAGAAGATGGTTACACTGTATTCATAAAGGGATGGACATGGTCAGCAACAATACTCAGGTAAGCCGTGGTAATGCTCAGTTGGTACGAAGGGGCTCAAAGTGTGCCAAGAATATATCCCCCACACAATTATAATACCACCAGTCTGAACCGTTGCTACAAGGCAGGATGGGTCCTTTCTCATGTTGTTTATGCCAAATTCTAATCTCAACATCTGAATATTGCAGCTGAAAATCGAGACGCATCAGACCAGGCAACGTTTTTCCAACATTCTTCCAATCCATTGTCCAATTTTGGTAAACCTGTGCAAATGGTAGCCTCAGTATCTGGTTCAAAGCTAACAGGAGTGGCACCCGGTGTGATCTTCTGCTGCTGTAGCCCATCTGGTTCAACGTTTTGAGTGTTCAGAGATGGTATTCTGCATACTGTGGTTGTAACAAGTGTTTTTTTGAGTCTGCCCATTCTGCTCTGACCTCAGCAAGGCATTTTCATTCACACAACTGGATATTCTCTTTTTCAGGCCATTCTCTAAACCCTAGACTTGGATGTGCATGACAATCCCAGTAGATAAACTGCTTATTTAAATACTCAGACCAGCCCACATGGTAACAACTATGCCATGTTCAGTCATTTAAAGTGGTTGTTAACCCACTTTCACATGTTACTATGATCCATTTGGTTTCCTAATAGAGTGCACCTCCCGTTTTATTTAAACAAAAAAAAAAAAAAAATAGTTTACTGTATTTCACGGCAGCTCCCGGCCGTTTCTCCTCTCTGCCCATCTGACAGAAGCAGTGGGCGGGGTTTCCCCACTAACATCAGCAGGATGCAAGGAGCAGAGAAAGGAGGCACGGCCGGTCACGTGACCACCAAGAGCTGCTGTGAGATACGGTAAAGGAGGATTTTTTTTAATAAACAGATGGGGCTCTTTTGGGAAACAAAATGGATAGTATTAAAATATATTGTATATTTCTGCAGGTTGAAGTGGATGGGGCGGTACTGCCACTAGGTGACATGTAGAGAGGGGGCAGGGGGGAATAGAGGAGACAGACACAGGAGAGCAGGCTGCGGATGACGGAGGCACGCAAAACAGACCAGGAAATATATATGGCTTGCGCTACTGGTTCCATCACTAGCACAAATAGCCCTGGTGACAATGGGAACTCCTGTCTGGTCCCCCTGCCATTGGGAAACACCTCCGATAACTCACCTCCCAATTTAATTTGTGCCATAGAAGTTTTGTATAGGATCTTGATCCAGTTCCGAAAACGTGGACCAAAACCCATCACTTCTAAACAGAGCCGACATAGGCCCAATCTACCGAATCAAATGCTTTCTCTATGTCAAGCATAACCAGAATCCTAGAAGCTGATTCGCCAGGGGGGAGCTTCAAGTGAGTCAGAACTCTATGTAGATTAATGTCAATTCATTTCCCGGGGATAAAGCCAGCTTGATCAATACTAACCGAGGATAAGAATTTGGTCAATCTCATTGCTAGCACTTTGGTCAGGACTTTAAGATCGTAATTCAAAAGGGAAAAATCGGCCTATAGGACACACAATACTTGGGGTTCTTTCCCTAGCTTGGGAATGAGTAGAATATGTGGCCGATATATAGATAGGGCAAGGACTGGGACTCATAGCTCTCTGAAAGCCTGGGAGCTAGATGTTAAATTTTTAAGACCCCTTATGTTCCAAGAAACAAATTTTAACTCCATGGGAATACTATATTAGGTATGTAGATGGGCACCTAGAGGTATAGGAGGACCCGCCACACCCCCCATGGACAAAAGCACTTTGGGAAGTGACCTCGATGAGGACACTCCAGCAAATGAGGATAAACGTTAAGCAAGGTATTTGGTTACCAAAGGAAATAAACATAGTGAACTCCCTACCGACCCCAACAACTATGCCAGTCAGTTTGAAACCCAGAACTAACTAAACATCAGTCTTCCTTGAAGAAGTCCCGTAGTGTGGCAGTGGTAAAGCTGCTGAAGCCTCTTCAGGAAGGCAGAACCAGAGGGGTTAGGTGCGTAACTTAACGATATAGCTCCAGTAAAAATAGGATTTTTTGTACTCGCCGTAAAAACCTTTTCTCTGTAATTTACCGACCGACACAGCTCCTCTCTGTAACAAATGGGTTGTTGGCCTTATCACTAGGAGAATACTAGGCATAGTTGTAACACAACACTCAGAACTCTTAGTTCCGCCCAGGGGCGGCGGTCCCTCAGGCTACAACCCCCCACCCTGCAAAAGCAGCATCAGTACGTCAACAAGCAGTATAAACGTAAAGATAAAAGGAGGGGCAGGTGCTGTGTCGGTCGGTGAATTACAGAGAAAAGGATTTTACAGCGAGTACAAAAATCCTATTTTCTCTTATATTCACCGACACAACTCCTCTCTGTAACAAATGGGACATCCCGATGCAGTGCCAAAACGAGGGGTGGGAAAAAACAGCATTAAACCACCATGGCAAATGGGAATTAGTGAAACTATACCCACAAAAAAAACAGCAGTGTGTGGAAAACCACCACAAAAAATAAATAAAAAAAAAAAAAAAAAAAAAAAAAAAAAAAAACAGGGAATCCTCAACAGGAGTGATCACTCAAGACCGCACCAAACTGCGGAAGTAATGCAACAATGCATTAACATAACAGTACTGCGTTTTTAATCGAAAAAACTGAAAAATTATATATATGATAGATATAGATACATATATCATATTCAATTGCAACTACACGGCCGCCTGCAAAACTTTGCGGCCAAAACAGGCAGCCGCCGATGCACCGACGTCTACCTTGTAGAACTTGGTAAATGTATGGACAGACGAGCAGGTCGCCACCTTACACACCTGAGCGAACGACGCTTGGTGTCGGAAGGCCCAAGACGTTCCGATTGCCCTTGTGTGGAGTGGGCCATGACCGGAAAGGGGGGGCACCTGCCCCTTCAAGGCGTAGGCTTGAACTACAATCTGTCTGATCCACCTGGAAATGGTGGACGACAAAATCGCCATGCCTTTCTTTGGACCAGCCACCGAAACAAACAGTGAGTCTGACTTCCAAAAAGGAGCCGTGGCAGACAAATACACCTTCAGAGCCCTAACCACGTCAAGAGCGTGAAGGGCCACCTCCTTAGGGTGTTTCGGCTTAGGACACAGAGATGGTAATACAACGCCCTCATTGATATGAAAAGCCGAGACCACCTTCGGTTAAAAAAAAAAAAAAAAAAAAAAAAAAAGACGGTTGTGGACGCAACACCACCTTATCCCTGTGGATAACCAGATAGGGGGACTTGCAGGACAAGGCCGCCAGTTCCGAAACCCTCCTGGCCGATGTGATGGCCACTAGAAAGACCATCTTCTGGGAAAGGGTCAACAGGGGAATCTCCCTGATGTTTTCAAATGGCGGTGTTTGAAGCACCGACACCAGGTTCAAATCCCATGGGGGTAACGGTGGACGCCCCAGAGGGACTACATGTCGTACCCCCTGAACGAAGGTACTCACTAAGGAGTGTGATGCCAGGGGTCCTTGAAAAAAAAAAAGACAACTAAAAGCTGAAATTTGCCCTTTGATGGTGCTCAATGCCAATCTCTGGTCTACTCCTTTCTGGAGAAACAGCAAGATCCTAGATATGAAAAAAGAGCGCGGATGCCATCTTTTCTCCTCCCACATGGAGATGTAGGCCTTCCAGGCACGATGGTATATCTTCCGAGAAGAAGATTTCTGTGCTCTTAACATAGCTGGAATCACAGAGTCCGACAGACCCTGGTTCCTCAACACCTGGCTCTCAATAGCCATGCCGTTAAAGCAAGCAATGGTAAAGCAGGATGGAGAATCGGACCTTGAGACAGAAGGTCCTCTCGCAACAGCAGTTGCCAGGCAGCACCTGCCACCAGACGCACCAGGTCTGCGTACCAAAGGACGCTGAGCCCAATCTGGGGCAACCATTATCACTGGGATCACCTCGGCTTCCACTTTGCGAAGCAGACATGGCAACAGTTTCAGTGGAGGAAAGGCATAGATCAGCTGGTACTGATCCCACTGAGCCACCAGTGCGTCTGCCCACGGATCTCTTGTCCTGGACACGAATCTTGGCACCTTCCGATTGAGGCGGAAGGCCAGTAGATCCATGTCTGGTGTGCCCCACTTCAGGCACAGCAGCCTGAATATCTCCAGATGCAATGCCCATTCTCCTGGGTCCAGCATCTGTCGACTCAGATAGTCCACCTGCCAGTTCTCCACTCCCGGGATGTAAATGGCCGACAGGGCCGGTACGCGTCACTCTGCCCACCGAAGTAGGTGAGCGACCTCCCATGCAGTGGCTGAGCTTCTTGTTCCCCCTTGGTGATTGACATATGCCATAGCCGTGGCGTTGTCTGACTGTATCCTGATCGGACGCCCTTGAAGTCTCATCGACCATGTGTAGAGGCACAGCCTGATCACTCTCAATTCGAGCAGATTGATCGGCAACTCAGATTCTTTCATCGACCAGAGGTCCTGAGCCGACTCAACCCCCATCATTTCACCCCAGCCGGACAGACTGGCGTCCGTCGTGATCACCGCCCATTTCAGAGGAAGGAGCGCTTTTCCAGACTGAATCATCGGGGATCTCAACCACCAAATCAGTGAGTCTGACTGACTGGCTCATCTGGATCTGTCGATCCAGGGACAACTGAGATTTGTCCCATTTTTTCAAAATCTCCTTCTGTAGGACTCTGGTGTGGAACTGGGCATAAGGTACTGCCTCAAAAAGGAGGCTACCATGAGCCCCACCACTCGCATGCAAAAGCGGGGCGATGACCACTTGCGGTTCATCAGCAGTTTTACCGCGGATCTGAGAGTCTGCAATTTGTCTGAAGGGAGAAAAACGCTTGCTTCCCTGGAGTCCAGAAGCAAGCCTAGGTACTGGCTAGGCACAATCACAGACTTTTTGAGGTTCAACAGCCACCCAAATTCTGGCAGGGTCTGCATGGTGATCGCCACACCCTCCTCTAATTCTGAGGCGGAAGATGCCCTCAGGAGGAGATCGTCTAGGTAGCCCACGATCGCGATCCCATGTCGCAGCAACGTCAAAACTGTAGCCAGTACCTTGGTAAAGACTCGGGGGGGCTGATGCCAGAGCAAAAGGAAGAGCCACAAACTGGTAGTGGGCTTCCCTGACTGCAAATCGCAGAAGCTTTTGATACCGAAAGCATATGGGTATGTGCAGGTACGCATCCTGGATGTCTAAGGACGCCAGGGAGTCCCCTTGATGGAGTGCAGCGACAACTGAGCGAACTGATTCCATTCTGAACCTCTGCACTTTCACAAAGTGATTGAGGGCTTTTAGGTCGTACCTCTTCCTGCTTGGGAACCACAAAACAGATTTGAGTAGAATCTCTGGAAGCGTTCTGACTCCGGAACTGGTACAATCACCCCGCGATTCAGCAAATCCCTTACCGCCCCCAACAGGGCCTCCTGGCGAACCGGTAATACGGGTATGCTGGAGGGGAAGAATCCGTTTGGCGGCATAGAGAGAAACCATCTTGTAGCCTGTGGAAAATCAGATTGCAGGCCCATTGGTCGGATAACCGGGAGGACCACCGGGCTGCAAACTCCCGAAGGCGACCCCCCCACCCGAGACATGGGTGGGAGCAAACCTTCATGCGGTAGCACTTTTATTCGCAGGTTTGTTAGGCTTGCAGTTCCAGGAACGTTTTTGACTGTCCGTGGGCATCCTGTCGGTCTCGGGACGGTTTGTCGAAGCTCCGGGCAGACGAAAAAGCAGTTTGCGAGTGGAAAAAAAGAGGGCCCTTGCCTACGGCACGGCTCCTTAGCCTTCCTAGCCTGTGGGAGTAGGGTACTCTTACCGAAGGTGGCATTTTTAATAATGTAATCTAATGAGGCTCCAAAGAGCCGGTCGCCAAGGAAGGGAAGATCCGTCAGGGCTTTTTTGGATGCCTGGTCAGCAGACCAGCATTTTAGCCAAATTAGGCGCCTCAGCACCACAGCTGACACTGAAGCCCTGGATAACAGAGGGAGAGTATCCAGGGCCGCGTCACAGACGTACTTAAGGCCTTGCACTAGTTGGTCAGCTAGTTCCACACAGATGGGAGAGCAACAGGCTTCCCTTCCCAATTTGTGGTGCAAAAGTTTTGCCCACTCAGTCAGTGACACCAGTGCGGATGCCAGTACAGGTCGCACGTCTGACCCCACAACCGTAAACAAGGAACGAGCCACTGCCTCTGCCTTCCCGTCTGTGGGATCCTTGAATGCAGGAGTCCCCTCAACCGGGATCGTGGTTACTTTATTTAACCTGGATACTGGGGGACCACAACCAGAGGAGCCGAGCACTTTTTGAGAAGGCTTTCCTCAAAGGGGTAACGCACCGCCATGTATTTGGGGACCGAAAAGGTCCGTTGCGGACGACCCCATTCCTTGTAAATGAACTTATCAAAATAAGTCAGAACACCTTAGGTGAACGTGCTGGCTTGCGGGACCCAAAAAGGGACCGTTACATCAGCAGAGGCATTCGCTAGCTCCTGAATCTTCAGGGTATCATGCACAGCTGTGATAAGTGCTCCAACAAGCGATTTGTCGCGCCCGGACCCGGACTCATCCTTACTATCCGAACGGTCCTGGTCAGCGTCGTCTGACAAGAGAGAGCAGGGGTCACCAGCCTCAGCAGGACCCGAGTCTGCGTCAGAGCTCTCCCCAGAGGACGGGGGGGGCAGGGGCCGCTTAGCACCTTTCTTCCCATGCACCGCCTCCATCTTGGCAACGAACAAATTGAGGACCGCCGTCAGGGTATCCATGGGGACTGCGCAGTCCGTAGGTGACCTGGTTGCAATTGCCTGGATATCAGGGGAAAAAACAGTTTCTGAAGCCGTGCCGACCCTACCCTGTCTGCCACCCGAAGGGACTTAGGACAGTGACAGTCCCACCCTCCTTGCTGCCGCCAACTGAGGGGGTGTAACCCGCCGGACTCACCACCCTGAGGAGTTCTGCGCTGTTCACAGCAGTGCCTGTAGACCCCTAGTGCTCCCAGGTGCAGAGGAATGTGTTGGTGGCAGTCCGTCAGAACGATCATTAAAACTATCTGAAAAAACGTGCTCAGGCTGCATAAAATAGCCACCCAGCGTCCAGTAAAACAGACAAAAAACTGAAAGCACATGTAGCTGCTTGCAGGAGAACACTAAAACATGCTCAGGCTTCTAGAAAATGGCCGCCAGTGTCCTGAATAGGGAAACACTGGGAAAATGTCCGCTTGAAGTCCAGAAGATCTGCTGCCCTTGCCCACACCTAAAATGGCCGCCGGCCAGCTTCCATGAGGGACAGAGACAAGAGACATGGCAGAGACACAGCGCTGCACCGAAGACACAGCCAGACCCTCACAGGCACCTCCCAAAAGCAAAACACACAGGATCCAGGCACCACCAGCCAGCCAGTCCCCTATCCCAGGTGAGAACCCTCATGGATTTTACACACACACACCGCTCAGTACCACATGCAGCATCCCCCCCCTGTGAGGGGGAGGGGAGGAAGATAGGGACAGGGGAGAGAAAAGAGGGAGGTGAGGGACCCCTGAATCGACCTCCCATGGAATGCCCAGCTGCTCAACCCCGCCGGGGCAGGGAGAGCTGTACTTACCAGTCCTGAAGATGGGAGACATTCCATTGTAGATCTACACCTGATCGGTACAGGGTAGTTACTGGCCTCAGCATACTGTGACGCAGACATCAGTAGCCCGGTCATATGTACGCCCCGGAGCATAAAAGCTCACGACCACCTCTGGAACTGAGGTATGTCGTGGCCTGCCAAGCCGTAGCTGTGACCTGTAGCTGTGACCTGCACACGCTCGATGTCCGGACTGGGGAGACTACAAGGATAAGGGTATCCAGCCTGTCACCCAGCCGGCTGTTGATAGTAGATCACAGGATCACTCATCTTGCACAAAAATCCACGCTTCTGCATAAAAAAAAAAACACGGACCGATGGGCCCGCAGGGCTCCTAGGTCCTTCTCCTTTACTAGGCAAAGTAAAACTGATGCTGCTTTGCAGGGTGGGGGGGTTGTAGCCTGAGGGACCGCCCCCCTGGGTGGAACTAAGAGTTCTGAGTGTTGTGTTAAAACTATGACTAGTATTCTCCTAGTGAGAAGGCTAACAATCCATTTGTTACAGAGAGGAGCTGTGTCGGTCGGTGAATATAAGAGAAAAAGGGAGTACAACATAACTAGAATTATGATGACTGCTTACTTCCAGTAGCTCAGTGAAGAAACGCTTGTCCAGTAGAGCCAAAGGACAAATGTCACAGCCCCAGGGAGCAAACCCAACAACAACAAGGGACAGTTGGAGTGTCATTATGAGAGTAACAAAGATTCAGCCAGAAACAGGATGAGTGTAAGGCGATCAGCTAACTTGAGACTAGGAGCTGGATACATAACAGCCAAAATAATAGATCTTAAAAAGGTAGATGCCAGTCCCAGAGCAACTCTTAAAAGCGAAAGTTGAATTAGTGTAACTTGCCCATCCCAAGGTATTCAGCCAGTGATCCACATCAGCTGGGGAGTCGAAGAAACAAACCAAGCCATTATTTGGGACCCTGAGACGGCTAGGATACATCATGCTGTATTTAATGTTCTTTTCTCGTAGGTGCTTACAGACCTTGTTAAAGCTTTTGCTCTTACGTTGCAGCTGAGCTGAAAAGTCCGGAAATAGTTGGACGAAGGAGCCACCATACAGAAATGTGGGGTGTCTACAAGCCTTGAAGAGAATCCTGTCACCATCTCTGTAGTTAAGAAACAAACAAGGAAGGCTCGAGGATTTGCTCCAGGGATAGCACGACCCGTGGGTACACGGTGGGCAGGATCAACAACGTATAATGGGGAGACATCAGCAAAGCCTAGCAAGTTCTTAAAGAACCCCTCTGTAAATTTAGCTGGCGGATCGTCCACCTCACATTCCGGGAGACCTAGGACATGGATGTTGTTGCGCCTTGCCCTGTTTTATGCATCATCCAATTTAGTGACAACCATGTTATTGTGCGTTGCAAGTCAGCTATTGTATTGGTGTGGGTTGCCGTAAGCTACTCAGTGGCGAATATTCTGTATTCTGAGTCGATCAGCCGACCCCCGATTTTATCCAGATTATTTCTTGTGAGATTACATTCTTCCATAAAATGATCTATTCTCACAAGCATGGATGTTTTGCCATTTTCAATGGCAGCCAGGATCACAGCGGTATCATCTTGAGTGGAGGGGGCAGGAGGAACTGCGTTGAGGGATGTCCCAGGCTCCATAGCTAGCTCAGCTAGCTCAGATAGTAGGGCCTGCAGCCTCCCTACAAGAAAGGCATCAGGTTGCGGAATTGAGACAGGTGGGGGGCGGTTTGGCGTGGTTTTGTTTGCACCCTTGTTTTTAGGGCCCATTAGGTTGGAGGCAAGAGTAGTAACTCTACTGAGCTGGGGCTGTTCACCCCACACCACACCACCTATTACTGTCACCATGCAGGGAGTGCCTCTGGAATAGGAAGTACTGTGGGGGATAAGTCAGTCAGCCATTCATATCAAGGGTACCAGGGTGTCACTCTGCACACACAGCAGCCAAGGTGGCTAGTCACTCCTAGAGTCAGCAGACACTTACCTAGGCCACAGGACAGAAGGATGATGATGTAGAAGCCAGAGCAGTTATAGCCGCAGGGCCATGGGCACCATTCTCCCCCACTGCCCCCCATCCCCTCGATCCAGCCCGGTCCTAAGGGAAGCAGTAGGAGGGAGCTAGAAGTGCAGCACATGCCCCATAGCCATGTTGGCAGGGGAATCTAGCCTCCTAGACAAGCCAAGATGGCAACAGATTGCGGGAACACTGAGGGCCACGGCCTCAGCACCAGCCGCTCCACACACGGATCGCCAGCTGCAGCAGGACCAGAGGATGAAACTGCCTGCCCAGCAACAGAGGTGCAAGGCCCGCCGTGGCTTCGTACGTGCCCGGTGAAGTCCCAATAGAGGCTGCCGCAGACTAGGCCGCTAACCGATATGCTCGCCTGAGGGGCCAGTCGACAAGGAAATAGACCCCGGGGAGCATGCTCAGCAGTAGGCTGGATAAGGTGAGCCATGTGGTGGCATGTAGGCAGTTGGATGGAGAAGGATTTTAGGCAGGATTCTCCGGAGCTCCTCTTTGTGACATCTGCGGTTGCTCACATCCGGTCACGCCACCATATTTGTTTTTTTTATGATCGAAAATGTACTTTTCAATTTATTAAACCTTACCAAGTCTTACCATACAGATAAGTGGAGTTTACACGTGTCATTTTATCAGGTTTCAAAGCATTTTGACTATAAAAATATTTTAACCAAGACTATTGTATGGGTATAGCTCCCTTAAATTCAGCACGCTCCAGGATAGAGATAACGGTTTCAATGAAATGTGTATTGAAGGGAGCAAAGGAAGGGGAAAAAAAGCCAAAAATTTAAAGTGGTGATAAAATAACCATGCATGCAAAACCTTTCAAACATAAAATGCACATGTCAAGGGAAAAAAACACCAATTCCACATCTGATATTTATATTTGTTTATTTGAAATGATCCTTAGGATGGAGCTTACCATCTTTCAGTTTGAGATGAAACACTGCAACACACACAAAATAATCTGTGTAAAGTAATGTAAAATTAGGATAAAATCTTGGTTTGGTTTGCAGGAATTAGCATAACATGTTTACATGTTTGGGACCGTCCTACATGATGTGCTCTCTCTAGGCTACCATTCTTATTTATTTCAGATTGTAAACTCATGAGCAGTGCCCTCCTAACCCTTATTTTGAAGTGTATTGTTACTGTACTGTCTCCCTTTATATTATAGAGCAGAATCATCATCATAGGATGCATTAACAGCCCTGTAATACTTGCAGCTTGACCCTTTTGCTGGTAGGCCCTGTGCTCCATTTTTACACTCAGGTGGCCAGGCCATTTTTCCATTGCTTTTTTATATATTTTTCCCCTTACAGCTTTCAGGGTTTGTTAAAGAGCCCCCAAACCATATATTTTCTGACAGCACATGACCAGTAGAATGCAAATAAGATGCTTCTGATTTTTAGGGCACAAGGATATTTGCGCAAATGTTTATTAAAACAATATTTTCCTTAAAAAATACACTAGAATTATTAGCAGATAACTGTACATGTTACAAAATTCCTTCTAAATATAAAAGCTTAACCTGTATTGAGTTAATAAATATTTATAACTTTTAAATTAGAGCCGGTTCACACAGCGGGCGATGCGAGGCGACACGACTCGCCTCGCCTCGCAAGTCGCCCCCGTTCTGTACAATGGAACCGTTCTGAGAGGAGCGACTCGAGTCGCTCCGACTCAGAAAAAAGGTTCCTGTACTACTTTTGGGCGACCTCGGGGCGACTTGCATTGACTTCTATACAGAAGTCATCTGCAAGTTGCCGCTGAGGTCGCGGCGAGGCAAGTCGGAGTCGCCTCGCCTCGCCTGCAGTGTGAACCGGCCCTTATGCTTTTTTGCAAAATGGTGAAAGCTGAACGTACGCAAAAATTTAACTAACCACATTACTCAAAAAAATCTTCAGTTTTTTTTTTTGTTGTAAGGGAACAAAGGCTCTTTGACACTATATGGACAAATCCTTCCCTCCTGCACTGTCTATCTTAGCAGGGCCATATAATACAGTGAGGATAGTTGCCCTTCACATGCTCAGTTTAGTATCTATTGCTGGAGAGAACATTTCCGATTTCAGTTGAACTGTTCAAGTCACATGATATTGACATCTCACATGTGGGCGTGTATACAGGCAGTAGTGGAAATCTCCTCCTATCTGAAAATTCAGCACTGGACAAAATTGTGCAGTTTATCATGTGACACTGGTATAAAAATCATAAAAAAAAAAAGGTATATAGTGGCCGTATTTTAATGTAAAAAGATGTATAAGCTATGGGAACTGTGTGGTGGGGGGGGGGGGGAATATTTTCATATTACTGGGTATAGTAACACTTTAAGCGTATACAGCAACTTTAATTGTGGTTCTGAATTCAAAATGTTTTAGAAATGTATGCAAACTTGTGAAGTTACTGAAAGGTCTGCTTTATGAGAGTTCAAGATCAAAGCCCTCAACAAATTTGACATGTCAGCTGTGCATGTTTACTATTAAAATAACAGTACATAGGTCCTAGTAACACTTTAGATCAAACATTGGGTACACATAACATGCAATGTCAGGAGACATCTCCTTGAATAAACCTTACCTGGTTTCACTGGCTTCTCATCAGTCAGTACATCACCAAGAAAACAGGCACATGATGAAAAAAGGAACTTTGGTTTCTGAAACCACCAGAATCGCTTCTTCTTTGCCACCACGCTGAGAAGCTGTGCCTTATCGCAGTCATTTAAACTGGAGATAGGTATCAACTCACCCCCTGCATCAATTTCACTCAGGAAAGTTTTTGTGGCTTTGGAAAACATCTTAAAATCATCAAACACCTACAACAATAAACATGCATCAAGTCACACGAGTATTGTCCATTTAAAATAAATACATTTTTATATCTAGCATATTCCTGGCACACAGAGGCAGCTTGGGCTGAACGAAAAAAAAACTGAAAACCCAAGCAGCTTGCTGCACTTTGCACTGTTACAGTAGCAGTCCCCCAGCTGAGCTATTATGTTCTGGCAGGTCCCCCCCCCCCCAATTAACGCTAACAGATATTGGCTGAAAGCACTGATTGGATGTCGATTAGCTGCTGGATGTCCAACATGCCCGTTTGACAGAAGCCAGACAGGCTGCTGTACACACTGGCTGAAAGCAGACCGGTGTCACGTCACATTCGGCTACCATCACATTTTGCTACCCGCTGGAGTGCGCATGCATGATGCCCCCATATGCGTTACAACACAGGGCCCCTCACGGTTCACTTCGCTTGCCACACTTTGGGCACGGCTTAGCTTTGCTCTGCATTATTATAATCTAACTATGTCCACTTAGATGGTGGGGCTTAAATCTGGACTCAGAGGTGGAACGCATATGGCGGCGAGCATGCGCAGTTCAGCTGGTAGCCAAATGTGATGGGTTGTCATGTGTGACGAAACACTGGTTTCTTTTGAAACAGATATTTGGTCATTGTGTACAAGCCTTTGTGTGCATTTTTTATTAGGAGATGTTGTCTGCCCCTGAGTTGATCAGGAGGTACAGCAAAAGGAAAGTTCCCATGTTTTTTTTTTGTTTGTTTTTTGGTTTCCCTTTTCGGTTTGCAGATTTAGGCCTGTTTGCCTTGTTTCTGTGTTGTCCTCCCCTCAAAAGCATTGCTTTAGGACATTCCATGTAGTAATGTCCATCAATCCCTGTGATGTACGATAAGATAAAAAAAAAAAAAAAAAAAAGAGAGAGAAATAGGATTGTTGGTTTATCTGTAAAGACTGTTGCTTGGAATACATCACAGAGATCCCTCCCCACCCCACTGGCTTGCGTTTCTTATTGCTTGCTACAAAACTGAGCCTTAACTGAGCTGACAGGGATTCCTGCCTTTTTTTCTGGCCAGTGTCCAATACAGCTGAAGGTGGCAGCATAACAGGTTAGATAATGAATATTAACTCTGTGTCCTGTGATGTGCTCACAAAGAGGAGAGTTTTACAGCTAAACCAAAACTCCTATTTTTTCACTATCTATGGAGGTAGCCATGGCCGTCTTACAAGCTGGACTTCATACATGTCTGCCTTTGCTCATCTCCAACTGATGAGATGATTGGGCTAGTAGTTTACAAAAAAGAAGAGATAACATTGTTGCTGCTGACCTTTCAGATCAAACAAAATTACAGGATACCAGCATTTTTGGTAAAGTCAACAGGCATTTGCTGTACATCATAAAATTGTTTTTAGCCTGAATAAAAGAAACTAAAAACAGATTCCAAAATTTAGAGGTGAATGTCAGGAAAAATAAAATCCTTTACTGCAAGGAGACGCTTTTATCCAAGTTATGGGGAAAAAATAAAATGTAAAACAGCAGTGTATATATTAGGATTTTATTCATTAACCGCACACACACACACACACACACACACACACACACACACACACACACACACACACAGATAGCAGAAGGCCCCATCTTTGAAAATATATTAACCACTTAAGCCCCGGACCAATTGTCAGCCTAAGGACCAGAGGTCTTTTTACAATTTCGCACTGCACTGCTTTAACTGGTAATTGCGCGGTCACGCAATGTTGTACCCAAACAAATTTTGCGTCCTTTTCTTTTGATGGTATTGGATTGCCTCTGCGATTTTTATTTTTTACGATATAAATGGAAAAAGACAGAAAATTTTGAAAAAAAAAAAAATATTTTCTACTTTTTGTTATGAGAAAAATCGAATGAACTAAATTTTAGTCATACATTTAGGCCAAAATGTATTCAGCCACGTCTTTAGTAAAAAAAAAAAAAAAAAATGTCAATAAGCGTATATTTATTGGTTTGCGCAAAAGTTATAGCGTCTACAAACTAGAGTACATATTCTGGAATTTACACAGCTTTTAATTTATGACTGCCTATCTCATTTCTTGAGGTGCTAAAATGGCAGGGCAGTAGAAACCACCCAAAATGACCCCATTTTGGAAAATAGACAGCCCAAGGAAATTGCTAAGAGGCATGTTGAGCCCATTGAATATTTTTTTTTGTCCCAAGTGATTGAATAATGACAAAAAAAAAAAAAAAAAAAGTTTACTAAAAGTTGTCACTAAATGATATATTGCTCACACATGCCATAGTTATATGTGGATTTGCACCCCAAAATATATTCCGCTGCTTCTCCTGAGTACGGGGATACCACGTGTGGGACTTTTTGGGAGTCTAGCCGCGTACGGCACCCCGAAAACCAATCACTGCCTTCAGGATTTCTAAGGGTGCACATTTTTGATTTCACTCCTCACTACCCATCACAGTTTCGAAGGCCATAAAATGCCAAAATAACACAAACCCCCCCCCCCCCCCCCCAAATGACCCCATTTTGGAAAGTAGATACCCCAAGCTATTTACTGAGAGGCATGTTGAGTCCATGGAATATTTTATATTTTGCCACAAGTTGCGGGAATATTACAAACCTTTTTTTTTTTTTTGCACAAAGTTGTCACTAAATGATATATTGCTCACATGCTATGGGCATATGTGAAATTATACCCCAAAATACATTCTGTTGCTTCTCCTGAGCATGGGGATACCACATCTGGGGACATTTTGGGAGCCTAGCCGCGTACGGGACCCCGAAAAACCAACCACTGCCTTCAGGATTTAAATATAAAAAAACACTACCAAAAAAAACTGTTAGCGATCGCAGGGATCAGGCCTGACTCTGCGATCGCTGCAGTTATGTGTTTAGTGTTTTGTAAGTGACAGTGATCGATCGCTACTGCACTTGGGTGGGCTGGGTGGAGGGGCAAAACGCAGGTGCTAGCAGGTATCTGGGCTGATCCCGCTAACAATGCGTTTTTTTGGAACCCTAAACTGCTGGGGATGCTAGTATAGATCTGATCAGATCAGATATTAATCTGTTCAGATACTATACCACTATGGGAGGTGTATGCTTTGCGCGTGGGTGTTAGCGGTACTGGCACTAACCTAGCGCTGCCTGGGGCGACGCAGACCCTATCTGACCCTAAAACCTAATTGATATCACCCGCCGGGTGATCAAGGGGTTAAACCTTTATTGGGTAATAAATGGTGGGTGCCCTGATGCTATAAAAAGCAAACTAACCAGCGTCACCGGTAACACTTATATGGTGATCACTGGTGAAAGGGTTAACTAGGGGCAATCAGGGGGTTAAAACCTTTATTAGGTAGTATATATTGGGGTCCCCGACGGTATATAAAAACCTGACGGGGAACCTAAATAACTAAATAACTAACTGGCTAACCAGCGTCACCAGTGACACTTATCCTGTGATCGCTGGTGAAAGGGTTAACTCTAGACGCAATCAGGGGGTTAAAACCTTTATTAGGTTGTATATGGGGGTACCTAACACTATAAAAACCTAGCGGTGAACCTAAAAAATAACTAGCTACCTAGCGGCACCAGTGACACTTAGGGCCGGTTCACACTGGGGGCGATGCGAGGCGACACGACTTGCAAATGACTTCTGTATAGAAGTCAATGCAAGTCGCCCCGAGGTCGCCCAAAAGTAGTACAGGAACCTTTTTTCTAAGACGGAGCGACTCGAGTCGCTCCTCTTAGAACGGTTCCATTGTACAGAACGGGGGCGACTTGTCAGATCGCGGCACGGCAAGTCGTGTCGCCTCGCATCGCCCCCAGTGTGAACCGGCCCTAATGCAGCGATCAGAAAAACGATCGCTTAGGGACACTGGCAAAAGGGGGTGAAAGGGTTACCTGGGGGGGCAATCAAGGGGGTTAAACCTTTATTAGTGGGGGTAGGGGGCTACCCTGGACCTAACACTAACTGCCCTGACACTTTTTACAGTCACAACTGACACTAAATGCAGTGATCAGTAAATAAATGATCACTGCAATCAGTGACACTGTGACTGGGGGGGGGTGTTATCAGGGGTTGACTGGGGGTGAAAATGTGCCTATGAGTACCTACGTGTCAGTGTAGTGTTGGTGCACTTACTATGATGTCTTCTCTCCTCGCCGTCTGGTCAAAAAGACCGCCTCGAGGAGAGTGACATCACTTCCTCCTGCCTGTGATTACACTACACAGGCAGGGGAAGCTTCTCATTCGCCAGGAGCGATCGCGAGGGGATGTCCAGAAACCAACGGCCATCCCCTCATCCCAGATCGCTCCTGAAGCAAAACGGACCGCCGCAGCCAGTAGGGGGGGGGGTCCGACCCCCCACCCACTGGAAGGCAAGCACATATGGGTACGTGCCTGTGCCTGTCCGTGCCATTGTGCTGACGTATATTTACATGCGGTGGTCCTTAAGTGGTTAACTTCTTGAGATCCACGCTATAGCCGAATGACGGCTACAGCGAGGACCTGCTTTGCCGGGACTACGTCTATTGACGTCGTCCCGTGCACGAGCGGCCTGCGCGCCCCCTGAGGGGCGCGTGCAGCGCGCTCTGTGATCAGCGAGTCTATGAGACTCGCCTGATCACAGATCGGAGCAAGGGGTCGATCCCGACCCCTTACCACGTGATCAGCTGTCAGCCAATGACAGCTGATCATGTGATCACAACAGAGCCGGTGATCGGCTATTTTTCCAGCGCGAGGAGAAAAAAAAAAAAGAAGGGCCGATCACCGGACGGCCGTGATCGGGATATCAGTGCCCACCTGCCCACTGCCACCTAAAATATGCCAAAAAGACACCCATTAGTGCCCAGTGCCACCCATCAGTGCCCACAGTGCCACCCATCAGTGCCCACAGTCTGCCTCGCACACACAGTGCTGCACCTCAGTGCCACATAACTGTGCCCATCAGTGTCATGTACCAGTGCCCATCAGTGCCACCTATCAGTGCCCATCAGTCTCATCTATCAGTGCCCATCCGTGCCATCTTATCTGTGCCCATCTGTACCGCCTTATCTGTGCCCATCAGTACTGCTTTATTTGTGCCTATCGGTGCCACCTTATCTGTGCCTATTAGTGCCACCTTAACTGTGCCTATCAGTGCCCACCAATGCCGCCTATCAGTGGCCACCAGCGCCGCCTCATCAGCACATTTCAATGAAGGAGAAAATTACCTGTTTGCAAAATTTTATAACAAACTATTAAACATGATTTTTTTTTTGCATTTTTTTTGTTTGTTTAGCAAAAAATAAAACTCCCAGCTGTAATTAAATACCACCAAAAGAAAGCTCTATTTGTGGGGAAAAAAATTATAAATTTCATTTGGGTACAGTATTGTATGACCGCGCAATTGTCATTCAAAGTGCATCAGAGCTGAAAGCTGAAAATTGGTCTGGGCAGGAGGGGGGTTTAAGTGCCCAGTAAGCAAGTGGTTAAATAAAAATACAAAAATTATACCACTGAGTGAAAACGAAAACAATTTGAAGCGTCAGCTTGTAAATGTTTTGAACATTTGTGATTAAAGTATATGTGAACCCTCACCTTGTAAAACAACTCATTAAGGTTTAAATTGAAATGAAAGGTAAAACATTTACATAAAAATGATAGGAAAGCATAGGGCCTGGCAGGAACACCACAGATTTCACACAAGGGAAGCAATACAAAGAACAAAGAACCATATACTTTCTCATACAAGTACATGGTATAACAGGCACATATCAGGAACATGAAATGTTGGGTTTACATATTCTTTAATAGTTTTATATTACGGTTACAAAAAACAAAACAAATAAAAATAGGATTTTTTATACTCACCGTAAAATACTTTTCTCTGTAGTTCACCGACTGACTCCTTTCTTAGGCCATCGGGCTGTTACGCCACCTTCAGGAGAGTACTAGGCAGAACAAGTTAACATGAACAACAAAACCAGAACTTTACAGTTCCGACCAAGGGCGGTCCCTTGGGTAACAACCCCCCAGCCTGCCTCCTGCAGCCTCAGTACGTCAAGCAGTATAACGTAAAAATAAATAAATAATAGGAGGGAGGGTGCTCTGTCAGTCGGTGAACTACAGAAAAAAGGATTTTACGCTGAGTACAAAAAAATCCTATTTTCTCTTAAGTTCACCGACTGACACAGCTCCTTTCTTAGACCATCAGGACGTCCCAAAGCAGTGCCAAAAACGAGGGGTGGGAAACAGCATAAAAACTTCACCCCACAATGGCATGTGGGAAGCAGTATAAACCTCACCTACAAAAAACAGAATGTGGGAACAGCATAGAACTTTTGCTCCTCAATCTGGGACTCACTACCTTACAAACCGCCTCAAAAAACTATGCAACAATGCATTTACTTAAAGTAACTGTTTTTGTAAAAAAAATAAAATAAAAATAAAAAATTAAGTGTAATTGCAATTACACGGCCGCCTGCAAAACTTTGTGGCCAAAACAGGCATCAGCTGATGTACTGTCAACTACCATGTAGAATTTTGTAAAGGTGTGAACAGACGACCAAGTCGCCGCTTTACACACTTGAGCGACAGACGCTTGATGTCGGAAGGCCTAAGACGTTCCAATTGCCCTGGTGGAATAGGGCGTGACCGGAAAGGGGGGCACCTGTCCCTTCAAGACGTAGGCCTGTACTACAATCTCTCTGATCCACCTGAAAATGGTGGCCGACGGGATCACCATGCCTTTTTTTTCAGACCAGCCCACGAAACAAGGAGGAGTCCGACTTCCAAAAGGGAGCGGTAGCAGACAAATACACCCTCAGAGCCCGGACCACATCCAGGGAATGTAGGGCCACCTCCTTAGGAATGGAAGACCACATTCTGGGAAAGAGTCAACAGAGGGATCTCTCAGATATTCTCAAACGGCGGTTTCTGAAGCGCCGATAACATCGGGTTCAGATCCCACGAGGGTAACGGTGGACGCACCGGCGGAGCTACATGTCGGACCCCTTGAACAAAAGTGCTCACGAGAGAGAGAGAGAGAGAGAGAGAGAGAGAGAGAGAGAGAGAGAGAGAGAGAGAGAGAGAGAGAGAGAGAGAGAGAGAGAAGAGAGAGAGAGAGAGAGAGAGGGGGGGAGAGAGAGAGGGAGAGGGGGAGAGGGAGAGAGAGAGAGAGAGAGAGACCAGGGGTCACTGAAAAAAAAAAGACAGCCAAGGCTGATATTTGTCCTTTAATGGTGCTTAAGACCAATTTCTGGTCTACTCCTTGCTGTAAAAACAGCAGGATCCTGGATGTAGAAAAGGAGCGTGGACGCCATCCTTTCTCCTCACACATGGAGATGTAGGCCTTCCATGCACGATGATATATCTTCCGAGAAGAAGATTTCCATGCTCTCAACATAGTTTTGAATCACAGAGTCCGAAAGGCCCCAGTTCCTCAACACCTGGCTCTCAATAGCCATGCTGTTAAAACCAGCGATGGTAAACCAGGATGGAGAATCGGACCTTGAGACAGAAGGTCCTCTCGTAACGGCAGTCGCCAAGGGGCATCCGCCACCAGGCGCACTAGGTCTGCATACCAGGGACGCTGGGGCCAATCAGTATTGCTGGAATCCCCTTGGCCTCCACTCTGCAGAGCAGGCATGGTAGTAGCTTTAGTGGAGGAAAGGCATAGATCAGCTGGTACTGACCCCACGGAGCCACCAGCGCGTCTGACGCATCTGCCCAAGTATCTCTTGTCCTGGACACGAATCTAGGCACCTTCCGATTGAGACGGGAGGCCAGGAGATCCACGTCTGGAGAGCCCCATCACAGGCCTGAACACCTCTGGATGCAACGCCCATTCTCCTGGGTCCAGCATCTGGCAACTTAGATAGTCCGCCTGCCAGTTCTCCACTGCCGGGATGTAAATGGCCGATAGGGCCGGTACCTGTCGCTCTGCCCACTGAAGGATGTGAGCGACCTCCCGGGCAGGGGCCAAGCTTCTTGTTCCTCCTTGATGATTGACATATGCCACGGCGTTGTCTGACTGGATCCTGATCGGATGCGGATCAGGCATCCGATCAAAGTCTTATTGACCATGTGGAGAGGCATAGCCTGATCGCTCGCAGCTCGAGCACATTGATCGGCAACTTGGATTCCTCCTCCGACCAGAGGCCCTGGGTCAACTGAACTCACATTAGTCTACCCCAGCTGGTTAGGCTGGCGTCCGTTGCGATCACTGTCCAATTCAGAGGTTTCCTATTTTTTCACACAAATAGAGCTTTCTTTTGGTGGTATTTGACCACCTGTGGGTTTTTTTTATAGTCTGTGCCAAAAATGAAAAAAGAACGAAAATTTTGTTTAAAAATGCATTTTTCTTCATTTCCGTTATAAAATTTTGCAAAATAAGTAATTTTTCTTCATAAAGCTGGGCAAAAATGTATACTGCTACATCTCTCAACCACCTATTACAATTATGAAGGCCCTGGCACACCAGAACAATGGAAACGCCCACAAAGCGACCCCATTTTGGAAAGCAAACACCCCAACATATAATCTATGAGGCATAATAATTCTTTTGAATGGTTCATTTTTTTCCAGAAGTTTTTGGAAAATGTGGATTAATGATGAAAAAGCTTTTTTTTTTTTTTTTACACAAAGTTGTACATTTTTAAGATATTTCCAACACATAGCATGTAAATAGCAAAAATTACACCCCAAAATATATTCTGCTACTCCTCCCGAGTACGGTGATACCACATGTGTGAGACTTTTACACAGCCTGGCCACATACAGAGGCCCAACATTGAAGTAGCACATTCAGGCGTTCTAGGAGCATCTGATTTCCTTACAATCTATCACATTTTTGAAGGCCCTTCATATTTCTAACACATAGCATGAACATACCAAGAATTACACCTTAAAATACATTCTGCTGAGCAAAGGGTAAACAAAAGATTCTCTCAGGAAAGTGGCGTTTGTGGAGTCTGCTCACGGGATCAGAGCGAATGTTTTCTGGTGGGCTTTCAGGGTACAAAAGTGCGGAGATTACTTGTTCCTGGTAGGGCAGATATGATAGGGGGGTCTTCTGTTATTTACCAAGTAGATTTTTGGTAAGTAACATAAAAGTGTTATATATATCCAAACTGAAAAAATAAAATGGACATATTTTATACACTTTTTTTATACCAATGACGGGATTTTCTTGTGGGAAGGTAGGGTTCAATTATCTGATCATTGAAGTCCACTCCCCCCATAAACAAATTATAGTCATAGATACAAGCTGGTTTCTGGATTGGGCCGTTTCTTCTTGAGACTTCTAGGTACGTGTCACTATGGATTGTTGTGAGCATGTGGACGTTTCGTCTGTCCCTCCACTTGACAGCCAATAGCTCCTTGTTCCACAAAGACGCCGTCTCCCCTCGTTGTAGCCTTTCATTAAGGAGTTTTTGCGGGAAGCCCTTTCTATTGGCTCCTACTGTACCACATGCTCCAGTGAAGATTGCGGAAGAGGGGCAAACTCGTATAAAAACTATCCACATAAAGATGGTATCCCTTTCGAAGGAGTGGATAGACAAGCTCCCAGACCACTCTTTGGCTGGCTCAGATGTACTCTGGGCATTCAGAGGGATGCAGTTGGGAGCCCTTCCCTTTGTACACCAGGAAGGGGTAGACGTACCCTGTTGCTCGGTCACAAAATTTGTACAATTTAACCCCATATCGGGCCCTTTTGCTGGGGATAAACTGTTTGATGCCCTGCCTGCCTGAGAATTGTACAAGGGACTCATCCACAGAGATATTCTATTCGGGGTATATAACCGGGATAATTTTTCAGAGAAATGATTTAGGAGTGGCCGAATTTTTAATTATTTGTCAAAAGCTGGGTGATTTCGGGGAGGGGGTGCTGGGTGTTGTCATTATAGTGGAGGAAATGCATAATCATAATGTATCTTGAGAAGAGTGGCATGTGGTGAATGGGGTTGGTAGACAAATAGGGTACAATTGCTTTTTTTTTTGTGAGTCCCATATTAAAAGTTAGGCCTAAAAAATAAATAAAAAATAAAATAATTTTAATTCCTTTACATTAAGTTCTCTCCACATAAAGGGACGGGCGTAACTAGAACCAGGGTTGTTTAGTATGTACTGCTGTGCATATAGGTTGCACTGAGCAACAATGGACGATAGCAAATCTTAGGTGAAAATCAAATGAAAAAATAAATAAAAAAATAAAATAAAAAAACAAGCATGGCAAAATCATCAGTGTTCACTTGGACACCTGGCTGGGTGGTGAAAGGGGGATGTTTGCTGCTCCAGAATTAGGGGAAGCCACAGGGGGTTTTGAAGGGCAAAGGGAAGGATGGCATAGCCCCTATCCCTTTAGGGCTGAGATGCCACCCTACTGGTGCTTGGCCTTTGTTGCAGTGGCATTGCTCTTGAGGTGGATGGCCCTGCGCTGCTGGTAGTAGGCTGCTGCTCCACACCAGAATGCCTGCCTTTCACAGGCACACGTTCCTCTTCTGATGCTGTATCAGACCCACTGCTTGTCACGGGTTCATAGGCCGAATCAGAATTGGACTGAGACTCAGAGAGCTCCCCACTGCTTTCATTGGTAATGCTTAGACACTGGTAAGCCTCCTCACTGGTAACATTTTTTTTTGCCATACTGGTGGCTGGCAGGGCTGCACTGCAGAGAACTGATGTGCACTATGGGGCACTGTAGTGGCACTAATGAGTTGCACTGATGGCACAGGTGGCATCAATTACACAGGCAGCACTAGTGGGCCCAGGCAGCACTGCAGAGGCGCAGATAAGCACCGATTGGCACAGAGGTGGCACAGGAGGCACAAAAGAGCATTAATGGGCACAGATGGAACTGATGTGGCAGTGATGTAGCACTGTTGAGCACTGCTATATATATGATATACAACTCACAGTTTCTCACACGATGCTCTCCTCTCACGCTGTATCGGTGTGAGGAGAGGAGAGCTTGGATCTTCTAATGACCCTGGTTTGTTTGCATTTGTGATCGCTCCGTCATTGGCTGGAGCAATCATTCGGTAAATGCGGGCCGATGTCATTGGCCTTTTACCGCGATCCGTGCTGCGCCGGGTCCCATGAACCCCACGAACACGGATATCGGTGTACGCCCTGCCAGAGTTTGAGCTGCACTGTAGCCATCATACGGCTATAGTGCAGTGTGCAAGTATTTAAAAAAAAAAAAAAAAAAAAAAAAAAAAAAAGAAAGAAGGGGGGGGGGAATTATTATTTTTTTTGTATATAGTGTACATATGAGATCTTTTTCACCACAGAGCTCACATTTAAGAGGTCCTGTCATGATTTTTTTCCTATTACAAGTAGTGATGCACCGAAATTTCAGCCGCCGAAACATATCGGCCGAAAATGCCCTTTTCGGCAGTTTGCCGAAAGAGAAAAACGGCCGATAATGGAGCCGAAAATGGGGCGTGGCCTGGGTGGGGCGGGGGCGGAGCCCCTGGTGACGCCCATCATGGGGGGTGTATAGCGCAGGAGAGCGGCCTCCGCCACCTGTTTGATCAAAGCGCCGGGAACATCACAGCTTTCATTTCAATAGCTGTGTGTTCCCGGCCGCGCGCCGTCACACACAGCCCCTCCCCCTTGTCCGGGCACTTAGATAGACAGATCATCCGCAGGATTGGACGGATGATCTGTCTATCAAAGAGCCCGGACAAGGGGGAGGGGCTGCGTGTGACGGCGCGCGGCCGGGAACACACAGCTATTGAAATGAAAGCTGTGATGTTCCCGGCGCTGTTATCAAACAGGCGGCGGAGGCGGCTCTCTTCCCTGCACACAGTGCACAGGCTGGCTGCAAAATGGCACACTGGCTGCAATGGGGACACACTGGCTGCAATGGGGATACACTGGCTGCAATGGGGACACACTGGCTGCAATGGGGACACACTGGCTGCAATGGGGGATGCCTCCTGTACCACGTCCTCTGTCTCTGACCATTTCCTGTACCATGTCCCCAGTCTAACCATCTTCCGTACCACCTCCCCAGTCTCTGACCATCTCCTATACCGTGTCCCCAGTCTGACCATCTCCTGTACCGTGTCCCCAGTTTGACCATCTCCTGTACCGTGTCCCCAGTCTCTGACCATCTCCTGTACCGTGTCCCCAGTCTCTGACCATCTCCTGTACCGTGTCCCCAGTCTCTGACCATCTCCTGTACCATGTCCCCAGTCTCTGACCACCTCCTGTACCATGTCCCCAGTCTCTGACCACCTCCTGTACCGTGTCCCCAGTCTCTGACCACCTCCTGTACCATGCATGCAGTCTCTGACCACCTCCTGTACCATGCATGCAGTCTCTGACCACCTCCTGTACCATGCATGCAGTCTCTGACCACCTCCTGTACCATGCATGCAGTCTCTGACCACCTCCTGTACCATGTCCCCAGTCTCTGACCACCTCCTGTACCATGTCCCCAGTCTCTGACCACCTCCTGTACCATGTCCCCAGTCTCTGACCACCTCCTGTACCATGTCCCCAGTCTCTGACCACCTCCTGTACCACGTCCCCAGTCTCTGACCACCTCCTGTACCACGTCCCCAGTCTCTGACCACCTCCTGTACCACGTCCCCAGTCTCTGACCACCTCCTGTACAACGTCCCCAGTCTCTGACCACCTCCTGTACAACGTCCCCAGTCTCTGACCACCTCCTGTACAACGTCCCCAGTCTCTGACCACCTCCTGTACAACGTCCCCAGTCTCTGACCACCTCCTGTACCATGTCCCCAGTCTCTGACCACCTCCTGTACCATGTCCCCAGTCTCTGACCACCTCCTGTACCACGTCCCCAGTCTCTGACCACCTCCTGTACAACGTCCCCAGTCTCTGACCACCTCCTGTACAACGTCCCCAGTCTCTGACCACCTCCTGTACAACGTCCCCAGTCTCTGACCACCTCCTGTACCATATCCCCAGTCTCTGACCACCTCCTGTACCACGTCCCCAGTCTCTGACCACCTCCTGTACCACGTCCCCAGTCTCTGACCACCTCCTGTACCACGTCCCCAGTCTCTGACCACCTCCTGTACAACGTCCCCAGTCTCTGACCACCTCCTGTACAACGTCCCCAGTCTCTGACCACCTCCTGTACAACGTCCCCAGTCTCTGACCACCTCCTGTACCACGTCCCCCGTCTCTGACCACCTCCTGTACCACGTCCCCAGTCTCTGACCACCTCCTGTATAAAAATATTTTTTAAAAACAGTCATTTTCGGTATCGGTGCTGTTTCGGTTTTCGGCCTAGTGTATTTTTCATTTTCGGTATCGGTTTCGGCACCAAAAAACCCATTCGGTGCATCCCTAATTACAAGAGATGTTAACATGCTTTGTAATAGGAATAAAAGTGACCCATTTTTTTTTTTTAAAGGACAGTGTAAAAAAAAATAAAAAAAAAAATAAATAAAAAGAAGAGGTAAGCGCCCCGTCTCGCAAGCAGAAGCCAACGCATACGCAAGTCGCGCCCACATATGAAAACAGTGTTCAAACCACACGTGAGGTATCGCCGTGATCGTAAGAGCAATAGCTAGCCCTAGACCTCCTCTAACTCTAAACATGTAACCCGGAAGTGTCAGATCATGCACTAGGTAGTGGCCGTCCTGTCACGATATATGTACGGTGGATGGTCCCCGCAAGTGGTTAAAGTGGAACGGGTGAAAAAAAAAAAAGTTTTTTGTTTATGCCAGTGTGCCTAGCCAATACTGTTTCAACAGCTTCATAGATGCATATCTGCAGTATGAGATCTAAGGCACTGCTGCCTCTGACTGATTTTGAGTCAGATTTGGTGATGTCACTGCTGTACTGCTTCTGTCAAGATACATGACTCCACATAGACAGTGCCAACGAAGGTATGGTAAATCAGTAATGGGACTAGGGCCGAAACAACTAATCGATTATAAAAATAGTTGTCAACTATTTTCAAAATCTATTAAATCGGCCAGCCAAAATGCATTATTTGTTTACATATCAGTGTGTGAATATGTGAGGAGCAAGTGGTAATAAAAAGGCAGAAGTTTTTTTTTAACCTTGCTATAGGGGCACTCTATACTATACTTTGCAGTTTGCTATTGAGGCTCTCTGAAGGCAGCAGGAGCCAGACGTGCCAATGGGGGAACCCAGAAGAGGAGAATCAGGGCTGCTCTGTGCAAAACCAATTACACAGAAGAGGTAAGTAGAACATGTTTGTTGTAAAAAAAAAAAAAAAAAAAAAAAAAAAAAACAAGACACCTCACTTTAAGACTGTGTGCAGGGAAGATCAGCATCTGAACCCAGAGACGGTGGAGGCTGATAGACTGGAGGTAATATAAGGCATTACAATTACATTTCTAGTAAACTTTTACCAGTATTGTGACTTAAAATGATCATATCCATGAAAATATTAATATAAAAGATTTCTATCTCCCTTCCACCCTTGATAGAGATAAGAGATTATTTATGGTATTATATATTTTAACTTTCACTGTTTCATATCATAATTTAACCACTTATAGTAGCGATTATCTGCTCTTTTTGTACTATAAAGGGCCAATTGTAGTTTTATTAACCCAGTGATGACAGGAGATGTAGAAAAAAAAAAGGAAGCATGCAGAAAATCATGTAGTGCACTTTTACTGCGAATTGCGTTTTTGATGGGCATCGATAAGTGGCATTGATGGACACGAATATATGGCACTGATGGGTAGCACTGATTGGGCAGGTACAGACAGGTCTTAATGCTGGGCTCTGTGATGGACACTGATTGGCACTATGGTGGGCACTGACAGGAGTTAATGATGGGGCACTGACTGGCAGCTGCTGGGCACATTTGATGGGGCTGTGCTGATAATCAATGTACTGATTATCAGCAGAGTTTCCCCTCTCACTGGGAGAATTATCAGCACAGTTTCCCCTCTGACAGGGAGAGCTACCGATTGGCTCTCCCTCTCAGCGCGAACCGAGGAATGACGTTTACCAGCACTTCCTGGTTCATGCGATGATCAGCTGTGATTGGTCACAGTTGATCACGTGGTAAGGAGCCTCCATCAGAAGCTCCTTACCATTATCAGAGATGCGGCCTGTCAGACCAACACACCATGATCTTAGCGCACCCCTGCGGGCGTGCGCCGGAACGTTATCCTGCTGGACATCATGATGGGCAGTCAGAATAACAGAACCACCGCCCGGCTGTCATTCTGCTATAGGCCGGGTGGGAAGCGGTTAAATAAAATAAAAAAACTGATCTCTGAGTGATATTTACCAGATTCAACCTCTAATAGTATAGACATATAGACACATCTCTTCTGTCTGCTATTCTCAGAGTGGATTACAGATTTTGCTTCCTAACCATGTAGTTTATTTATATTTACCACGGCAAAGAGATATTTAAGAATAAATTGCCTTTTTATGTTTAATCTTTACATATTAAAAGGGATTGTAAAGTGAATTATTATTTTTTTAAATAACAAACATGTTATACTTACCTCCACTGTGCAGCTCGTTTTGCACAGAGTGGCCCCGAACCTGCTCTTCTAGGGTCCTTCGGCGGCTGTCTCTGCTTCCTCCCGCAGGTGCTTCTCACGTTCATGCGAGATCCCTCGCATGGTGAGAAGCATCTGCGGGCGCGCTCCCGTTATACAGCCGGCGGCTATAGCCGCTCGCTGTATCACGCGGCCCCGACCCCCGGCGCTATGCGTCAGTGGATGTGATTGACAGCAGCGCGAGCCAATGGCTGCGCTGCTTTCCATCCATCCACTCCAGCCAATCAACGGCCAGGCTGAACGGTGGAAAGGACGTCGGGGGACGAGCGCAGGACTTTCGAGGGGTCAGGTAAGTAAAAACGGGGGGGCTGGGGGTGCAGGCACTGTCAGATGTTTTTTCACCTTAATGCATAAAATGCATTAAGGTGAAAAAACATTTACCTTTACAACCCCTTTAACTAAATTATACATCACACTTTATTTTAATGTTATTAGCTGATTAAACAATCAGCCAGCTAATCGATTCTGAAAATAATCGTTAGTTGCAGTCCTAAATGGGACAAAAATAAATAAATAAATCACACACGTGCAGGGAGACCACAAGCCAGGGATATGCAATTAGCAGACCTCCAGCTGTTGCAAAACTACAAGTCCTAACATGCCTCTGGGTGTCATGCTTGTGACTGTCAGAGACTTGCTATGCCTCATGGGACTTGTAGTTCTGTGACAGCTGGAGGTCCGCTAATTGCATATCCCTGCCATAGGCAATACTGATTAGTCCTTTATACCTAGTATACACTATGAATATTGGATGAAAAAAAAAAAATAAAATGCATTGAGTGATCATCAGATAATCTATTTGTTAGTTCGTGGCTTTTGAGAGCCGATCACAACAGTTCATGCGAAAATATCTGGACAAGCATGAAAATTTCTCTCATAAGGTAACAGAATGAAGGATTTTCATGTAATTAGTATAGCATTTGTACAAAAAAAATAAAAAATTGGAGTGATCAAGACCATGCATGCAAGTTGTATTCTATCTTACAAGAATTTTTGTGAACACCTTCATTTTTTTTATGACTAACAAAAAAAAAAAAAAAGGTGACGATCATTGACATTGTGCCGTGTACTAGGCTTTACCCTCTTGTCTGCTTACTTTTTTGTCACAGCTTCCAAAGTTCAGTTCCTCTTTTACAAATTATCGTAGAAAACATTTATAAAAAGTTAGTTGACAAACGTGCACATGTAACAAGAAGGACTTGGAATTTGATAGCGCACCAAAAGGCACTTGTTGAACACTGTAATTAAAATATACTTATAATAGGTTGAGAAAGTCTTATCTTTTTATTACCAGGACATATAGGTCTGATTTATGATACTGAACCATGGTATGGAAATCAGGCACAAGGCTGTCTGTGGAAATGCAGCTATAAATACTTCAAAGTTTACTGTGTGGAGAGATTGTGAAATAAGCAGTCTCAGAGGATGGCCTAATCCTAGACTGTCAGTACAGATCAGCTCTTTATGCAACAGAGCTGGGCAACAAAGTTAATTACAGCAAATACTTTAATTGTACCTTCTATGCAGACATTTCAATAAATATCTGCCTGTGTTTGACAGAAACAACAAACACTTTACCTTACATTCTTCCTCAGCTTCTTTTTGTCTGTTAAAAAGCATAAGAAGCACAAGTTATAGCCATGCACCGGAATCTATTCGGTTGCCGATGTTGTGTACAAACAGCAATTCGTCAAAATCTCCAATTACTGATGGTTTAAAGAAACCAAAAAAGTTAAAGCGGCGTTCCACCCAAAAGTGGAACTTCCACTTTAAGCACTCCTCGCCCCTTGACATGCCACATCTGGCATGCCATTTTTGGCATTCCGGCATACCTTCTTTTTAGTGGGACTTCCTGTTCCACTTCCTCCTTCCGGTTCTCGACCACCTAGGAGACCACTCCTCTCGCCCTAGGCAGGCCCTCCCTGCCAGATATCTTCTGGGACACAACACAGGTCCCAGAAGATTGGCTGGCCAATAGAGCACAGCGCGATTCGTGCATGCACAGTGCGAGCCTGGCCATGAAGCCCTAAGCTGTAATGGCCGGGTGCCCACAGTATCAACGGAAGTGCTGAGGAGAGTAGGGGGGAGAGGAGCAAGGCTCCGGGCGGCCACTTCGCTGGACCGTGGGACAGGTATGTGTCGGTTTATTAAGTCAGTAGCTATGCTTTTTGTATCTACTGACTTTTAATAAACTAAAATATGTGTGGAACTCCGCTTTAAGTAGTTTGAGTTTCTGACGAGTTGCCTATTTTGACAGAAAACCGGCACTCGTGGCCTGTCCTGGGCAACGGAGAATGCTGGAGACTAAAGAGCGACATTATTTCTAGGTGCAGGGTAAAAGAAGGGGCTTCGCGTTCAGAGCATGCACGCTCCTTCCTCAGAACACGGATACATAGATACGTCCTTTGGATCACACTGAAGGATGTTCTTTGATTACAATGCATTTGCTTGTATTCCTTTTGTGAGTACCCCATTTGCATGCGCAGTATACACAGATTCCAAAAATAGCCGAAGATGAACGGCGCCTGCGCCGTGAGTCGAGGTGCTAGCCCCACCATCCAAGTGGACATAGAGTTAGAATAAAAAGAGCCGAGCGCAGCGAGGCCCAGCCCAAAGCATGGCAAGCGAAGCATGGCGAGCTCGCAAGGGGACCTCTAATATTTGCAGCCCTATGTCCACTTGGATGGTGGGGCTAGCACCTCAACTCACGGCGCAGGCGCCGTTCATCTTCGGAGATTTTCCAAATCTCCTTCTGCTCCGTACTGAGCAAGCGCTGCACCTGCGCAGTAAGGGGCTGACACTATCCGATGGACGGACGATATATGCCAGAACACCAGCAATGAAAAGAAAAAGAAAAGAAAACCCCAACATCAAAAAACAAAAAAATAAACACACGCACGGAAATTAGATTGTATTGTATCCAATAGCATAGTTCACACCAGTGCAGTCAGTTCCAGAGGAGAAAAAAAAAAAAAAAAATTGTACATGCTTTGTTTTTCCTGCACTGCACTTAAAATGCACCGCACCCCAGTACAGGAAAACAAAACAGAAGAAAAAAACAAAACAAAACGAAAACGCACTGGAATGCTTGGCCGGTGACGTCACTAACGGTGGTTAGTTATTTAAAGCGGAGTTTCACCCAAAAGTGGAACTTCCGCTGATTTGTCCCCCCCCCCCACCTCGTAAGGTGCCAGATGTCCTGTTCCCACTTCCAGGAGTCTGGGCCACGGTCCATGATGTCAGCGCTGGGCTCCCACCTTCTCCCCCTCCCGCCGGGCAAGTAGGAGAGAGTAGCGGAGTGCATGCACAGTAGGGTTACACTGCCGGGTTCCCTTACCCGCAATGGCGGCGGCAGCACCCTACAGCTGATGGAACCATCAGCTGCAGTGCCGACATTGCTGGACTCCAGGACAGGCGAGTGTCCCATTATTAAAAGCCAGCAGCTGCAGTATGTGTAGCTGCCGGCTTTTCATTTTTGCAGCAGTGGGCAAAACACTGCTTTAAGAGCTGTAATACGCTGGTAGCCTTCTTCGTGACCCAAGGTTTTTTATTTTACTTTTTTCAGGTTGGTTGTGGCAGCGAGCATCACGATCGACAATAGATTTACACATTGGGTCAAAAACTAGTGTTGTGTTTTTTTTAATTTTTACACTTTTCTGGTGAATGAATAGGGGTTACGTACCCCATACTCATTCACATGGGGGGCGGGATTCTTAAAGGGAGTTTCCACATTCCGATAAACCCCCCCCCAGCCAAAGACCCCACAACCACCAGCTAGGGTTGTGGGGGGAAGAGGCCCCCCTGCCCCAAAGCACCCTTTCATGTTGAAGACATGTGGCCTGGTATGTTTCAAGGGGGGGGCGGGTACTCTTTTTTGATCTGCCAGGCTGCATGCTCAGATAAGGGTCTGGTATGGATTTACGGGGGACCCCACACAGTTTTATTTTCAAAATGTTGCTACTTTTTGATCTTTTAATTGCCGGCCTTCTTTTGTTAACATTCAGCTGTCAGTGGGGAAACCCATTGAGAGCTGATAAGTCATCGGTTGTAAAGGACGTGGCAGCCGGCTGCTCGGCCAGCTCCTTAACCTCCAGCTATTTTTCCACACAGAATTCAAAAATCGGTCGATCAATTTTCGACCGATTCGAATCATTCTCAAAAATTAAAAATTTGTTAGAAAAGAAACCAATCGAAACGAAACAGACTTTTTCAGTTCTACACAGGTCTAGCAACTTTGTAGAGCACAAAAAAAAACACCACACACAACACAATTACATTGCTCAAAGTCCTAACAAAGTCACACTCCTCCAAAGTCACGTAAAGTCACACTGAAGGTCACGCCATTTTAAAGTCACACACATGTGACTGGGGTCTTATACCTTGCTCCTGCAGGCTTCTTCCCCACCAAGTGACCGGTTCCCCGAAGTCAATTCTAATCACTCAACCGATCATGTCTTCGCCATCACATATAATGAAGGCTAGTGGTCCTGCATTGAACAAAAATAGGATTTTTTGTACTCACCGTAAAATCCTTTTCTCTTTAACTCACCAACCGACACAGCTCCTCTCTTAGCCATTGGTTTGTTACACCCACCTTTAGGAGAAAACTAGGCATTGCATGTTATGTAAAACAAAAAACTTTCCAGTTCCGCCCAGGGGGCGGTCCCTTAGGTAACAACCCTCCAGCCTGCCATGCAGTCATCTGTACGTCAACAAGCAGCATAACGTAAAGAGAAAAAGGAGGGGCGAGTGCTGTGTCGGTCAGTGAATTACAGAGAAAAGGATTTTACGGTGAGTACAAAAAAAAAAAAAAAATCATATTTTCTTTTCTTACATCAGGGGACACAGAGCCGTAGGATTTACTATATGGGTTATATCGGCTTATCAGGTGCTGGACACTGGCACGCCCCTTAAGGCGTGAACTTCCCCCATATAACCTCTCCCACTACTGGGAGTCCTCAGTTTTTTCGCCAGTGTCTATGGTGTTGGGCACATGCAAGGATGTGTGTACTGAGCTCCACGGGCAGTAATCCTTTGATGCGAGCCAGCCATCCTGACCGGCTCCGTTCTGATGTCTCCGTAAAAAACTAAATGAACGGTACCGGAGCCTCGTCATCCGAAGACACAAGGTTTTGCTTGCGAATGCTTTTAAGCTGGGCCCTGGGATTCAGTACATTTTTGTAGTAAAGCCAATAAAAGTTAACCGGCAGGGTCTTCCTGCAGGTCCAGGATTGCAGGATTACCCGAGTGTACCCCTGTTCCTGAAGGTTTCCTTTCAAGATCTCTGTCAGAGGTTCCCTTAGGAGGAGCAGGGCACAGGTTTTTATTCAAAGCTCTTCACGGCCCCGAAACCAAACAGGGAAGTAAGACCTATTTTAGATCTCAGAGATCTAAATCAGCACTTGTGCATCCGATCCTTCCGTATGGAATCGATTCGATCTATAGCAGCCATCCTCCAAGGAGGAGAATTTTTGGCTTCAATCAATATCAAGGATACCTATCTTCATGTGCCAATATTTCCCGCTCACCAGAGGTTTCTACGCTTCGAAGTAGAAAACCGTCACTTTCAGTTTGTGGCCCTGCCATTCGGTCTAGCCACAGCTCCTCGAGTATTCACAAAGATTCTGGCTCCTGCTTTAGCCAGGTTAAGGGCTGAGGGCATAATGGTCCTAGCCTATTTGGACGACCTACTTTTAGTAGATCGTTCGGTTTCCGGGTTAGACCACGGTCTGGTGACAACGGTAAACTGCCTGGAATCTCTAGGCTGGGTTCTCAACCTAGAAAAGTCGTCCTTGAGGCCATCAAGGAGAGTATAGTACCTGGGACCAATACCAGGGAAAGGTATTTCTACCTCCAAGGAGAATCTGTTCCATTGTAGAACCAATTCACCTCATCAATGCAAAAAAAAAAAAAAATCCTTCAATTCGGTTGTGCATGAGATTATTGGGGAAGACGGTGGCCTCCTTCAAGCCCGTCCCTTACACACAGTTTCATTCAAGATTGCTACAAAGCGCAATCCTGTCAGCCTGGAACAAAAGGGTTCAGGCCTTCGATTTTCCGATTCAGCTTGCTCGTGAAGTATGTCAGAGCCTAAATTGGTGGCTGATGTCCAGCAACCTTCAAAAGGGAAGGACATTTCTGCCTTCCACCTGGAAGGTAGTAATCACAGATGCCAGTCTTTCAGGCTGGGGAGTGGTTCTGGAATAGTATTCTGTCCAGGGAAGTCCGACAAAGCCGCGGCTGTACTTTACATCAATCACCAGGGGGGCACGAAGAGTCGTGCAGCCCAGAGAGAGGCGAATCACATTTTGTCTTGGGCAGGACAACGTTCCTTGCCTATCGGCAGTGTTCATTCCCGGGATAGAGAATTGGTAGGCGGACTACTCGAGCCGCCAACAACTTTTTTTCAGGAGAGTGGTCTCTTCGCCCCAACATCTTTCTTGCAATATGTGAGATGGGGTACTCCGGACGTGGACCCGTTTGCATCCAGATTCAAACAACAAAGTCGACAACTTTGTATCAAGGACTAGGGATCCGCTAGCTTGCGGAACAGACGCATTAGGCCGCGTACACACGGGCGGACTGTTCGCCCAACTTAGTTTGTCAAACAATCCGACAAACAGTCCGCTCAAAATTTGCATGAGCGGACTTGACCACACACGATGAACGAACAGTCCGCTGAAAGCGTGCGCGATGACGTGAACGGCACGTACGACGGGACTAGAAAAGCGACGTCCTATACACTGCAATGCAACCTTCGGCGTGTAAATCCTTTCTGCGCATGCGCGGAACTTAGTTTGACGAACAAGCCTACACACGAGCGGACTGTCCGCTCAAACCAAGTTTCAGCGGACTGTCTTACGGGAATTCCGAAAAACTTTGTTCGTCAGACTGTCCGCTGAAACTGTCCGCTGAAGCCCACACACGAGCGGACTGTCCGCTGAAACACTGTTCAGCGGACAAAGTTGGGCGAACAGTCCGCCCGTGTGTACGCGGCCTTAGTCTTGCCATGGGATCAGTTTTCTCAGATCTATGCATTTCCTCCAGTTCTGCTACTCCCGCGTCTTCTTTGCAGGATCAGACAGAAACAGAGGGAGGCGATTCTCGTGGCCCAGAAGGCTGTGGTTCGCAGAGATCATAAGGATGGCAGTAGGAGTTCCCTGGACTCTGCCATTAAGTCCGGATCTTCTTTCGCAGGGTCCGGTATTCCATCCTACCTTACAGACGCTAAATTTGACGGTCTGGCTATTGAGACCCACATCCTAAGGGGTCGTGGGTTATCTCCTTTAGTCATATCTACCTTGATTAATGCCAGGAAGCCAGCTTCCAGGATACTATAGAGTCTGGAAGGCATATGTTGCCTGGTGCGGTTCCAGGGGTTGGCACCCCAGGAAATGTTATAGGTAGAATTCTTGAATTCCTACAGATGGAATTAGAGATGAATACCATCAAGGGCCAGATTTCGGCCTTATCAGTGTTCTTTCAGCGGCCTTTAGCATCTCACTCTTTAGTGCATAGCTCTGTGCAGGGAGTAACACGGATCATTCCTCCGATCAAGACACCCCTAAATCCTTGGGATTTGAACTTGGTCCTGTCAGCTTTACAAAAGCAGCCTTTTGAACCTTTATAGGAGATTCCCTTGGTTCTGTTGACCAGAAAGATAGTATTTCTGGCTGCCATTTCTTCTGCCAGAAGAGTTTCTGAAATAGCGGCACTATCTTGTAGGGAGCCATATCGGATTATGCATAAGGATAAGGTGGTTTTATGCCCTCATCCTGAATTCCTGCCAAAGGTAGTGACAGGGTTTCACTTAAACCAAGATATTGTTCTTTCTTCATTCTTCCCAGAGCCTCAATCTAGGGAAGAGAGGTTGCTACATTCCCTGGATGTAGTAAGGGCGGTCAGAGTGTATTCAAGGGCGACCGCTCAGGTTCGCGAGACAGATATTTTGTTTATTCTGCCGGATGGTCCAAAGAGAGGACAGACAGAATCTAGATCCACTATTGCCAAGTGGATTTGTCAGGTTATTGTGCAAGCTTATGGTTTAAAAAGGAAGATTCCTCCTTTTCATATTAAGGCACATTCTACCAGGGCGATTAGTACCTCCTGGGCGGTGCATCATCAGGCCTCCGCGGCTCAGATCTGTAAAGCCGCGACATGGTCTTCAGTTCATACGTTTACCAGATTTTATCAAATCGATGTTAAGGGTCAGGCAGGCTGCAGTACAAGTCCTCTGACTTGCTTTTTTGTTGTGTCTCCCCCCCTTCAGTTGCCATTGCTATGGGACATCCCATGTATTAAGTACTACGGCCCCTGATGTAAGAAAAGAAAATAGGATTTTTAAAACAGCTTACCTGTAAAATCCTTTTCTTTAATGTACATCAGGGGACACCGAGGTCCCTCCCTTCTTCTTATACACTTATATTGCTTGGCCAAAAAAAAACGGAGGACTTCCAGTAGTGGGAGGGGTTATATGGGGGAAGATCACGCCTTAAGGGGCGTGCCAGTGTCCAGTGATGTAAGAAAAGAACATAGGATTTTTAAAACAGCTTACCTGTAAAATCCTTTTCTTTGATGTACATCAGGGGACACAGAGGTCCCTCCCTTCTTCTTATACACTTATATTGCTTGGCTACAAAAACTGAGGACTTCCAGTAGTGGGAGTGGTTATATGGGGGAAGTTCACGCCTTAAGGGGCGTGCCAGTGTCCAGCATCTGATAAGCCGATATAACCCATGTAGTAAGTACTACGGCTCTGTGTCCCCTGATGTTCATCAAAGAAAAGGATTTTACAGGTAAGCCGTTTTAAAAATCCAATTTTCGCTTATATTCACCGGCCGACACAGCGCCTCTCTTAGCCATTGGGACGTCCCCAAGCAGTGCCAAACGAGGGGTGGGAAAACAGCATAAAAAAATAAAAAAAACTTCATCCACCATGGCAAGTAGAAACTAGTGTAACTTTACCCACAAACAACAACAGGAGTGACTACCCACAAGAAGTATGTGAGCAATCGCCCGTGCAGCGGCTGAGCTTCTTGTTCCTCCTTGGTGACTTGACATACGCCACCACAGTGGCGTTGTCGGACTGGATCCTGATCGGATGCCCTCGCAGTCTCATCAACCATGTGGAGAGGCATAGCCTGATCGCTCTCAGCTTGAGCAGATTGATCAGCAATTTGGATTCCTCTGTCGACCAGAGGCCCTGAGCCGACTGAACCCCCATCACTCCACCTCAGCCGGATAGGCTGGCGTCCGTTGTGATCACTGTCCATTTTAGAGGTAGGAACGACTTCCCGAACTGATGCACCGGGGACCTCAGCCACCGGATCAGTGAATCTCTGACTAACTGGCTCACCTGGATCTGCCGATCCAGGGACAAAGGAGACTTGTCCCACTTTGTCAAAATCTCCTTCTGCAGAACTCTGGTGTGGAACTGGGCATATGGTACTGCCTCGAAGGAGACCACCATGAGACCCAGGACTCGCATTCAGAAGTGAATCGACGACCACTTGCGGTTCATCAGCAGTTTTACCGTGGCTCTGTGAGTCTGCAGCTTGTCTGAAGCGAGAAACACTCTTGCTTCCCTGGAGTCCAGAAGTAAGCCTAGGTACTCCAAAAAGCTGGGTCGGTACTACCACTGACTTCTTTAGGTTTAACAGCCACCCAAATTCTTGCAGGGTCTGCATGGTGATCGCCACATCCTCCTCCAACTCTGAGGCGGAAGATGCTCTCAGAAGGAGATTGTCTAGGTAACCAAAAAGGGAGAGCCACAAACTGATAGTGGGCTTCCCTGACTGCAAACCGCAGAAACGTTTGGTGCCGAAGGCATATGGGTATGTGCAGGTACGCATCCCGGCTGTCTAAGGATGCCAGGGAGTCCCCTTGATGGAGTGCAGCGACTACTGAGTGAACTGATTCCATTCTGAACCTCTGCACTTTCACAAAGTGATTGAGGGTTTTTAGATCCAAGATTGGACGTACCCCCTCCTTCTTGGGAACTACAAACAGGTTTGAGTAGAACCCCTGGAAACGTTCCGATTCCAGAACAGGTACAATCACCCCACGATTCAGCAGGTCCCTTACGGCCCCCCAAGAGGGCCTTCTGGCAAGCCGGGAGAACAGGAATGCTGGAGGGGGAAGAATCTGTTTGGCGGCCAAGAGAGAAACTATCTTGTACCCCGTAGAAATCAGATCGCAGACCCATTGGTCAGACAGTCGAGAGGACCACCGGGCTGCAAACTCCCAAAGGTGACCCCCCACCCATGTCATGCAGTAGCACTTTTGTTCGCAGGCTTGTTAGGTTTGCGGTTCCAGGAACGTTTCTGTCCTTCCATGGACGTCCTGTCGGGCTGGGGGCATTTGGCCGAAACTTCGGGCAGACGAAAAAGCCGTTTGTGAGCGGAAAAGGAGGGCCCTTGCCTACGGCGTGGCTCCTTAGCCTTCCTAGCCTGTGGGAGTAGTGTACTCTTACCACCTGTGGCATTCTTAATAATGTCATCCAAAGAGGCTCCAAAAAGCCAGTCGCCAAGGAAGGGAAGATCCATCAGGGCTTTCTTGGATGCCTGGTCAGCATTTTAACCAAATCAGCCGCCACAGCACCACTGCCGACACTGTAGCCCTGGATAACAGGGGGAAAGTATCCAGGCCGCATCACAAATGTACTTAAGGCCTTGCACTAGTTGGTCTACTAGTTCCACGCAGGCCTGTTCTCCCAATTCACAGTGCAACAACTTTGCCCACTCAGTGTCTGCGACACAAGTGCAGATGCCAGTACTGGTCGCATGGCTGACCCCACAACCGTGAACAAGGAACAAGCCCCTGCCTCGGCCCTCCTGTCCGTGGGATCTTTAAATGCAGGAGTCCCCTCTACCGGGATCGTAGTTACTTTGTTTAACCTGGATACTAGGGGGTCCACGACCGGAGGAGCTGACCACTTTTTGAGAAGGCTCTTCTCAAAGGGGTAACGCACCGCTATGTATTTGGGGACCGAAAAGGTCAGTTGCGGTCGACCCCATTCCTTGTAAATGAACTTGTCCAAAGAACTCAGATACGGGAACACCTTAGGGGAACGGGCTGGCTTACGGGACCCAAAAGGGACCGCTACCTCAGCAGAGGAATCTGCTGGCTCCTGAATCTTCAGGGTATCACGCACAGCTGTGATAAGTGCTCCAACAAACGCTCTGTCGCACACGGACCCGAACGGGGACTAGTCATCACTGTTCGAATGGTCCTGGTCAGCATCATCTGAAACGACAGGACAGGGGTCACCAGCCTCAGCAGGGCCCGAGTCTGTGTCAGAGCTCTCTCCAGAGGAGGGGGGGCAGGGGGCACATTTTTAGCACCTTTGCGCCCACGCACCGCCTATATCTTGGCAACTAACGAATTGAGGACCGCCGACGAGGTGTCCAAAGGCACTGCGCCATGCTGACCCTACCCTGTCTGCCACCGGAGGGAGACTTAGGACAGTGACAGTCCCACCCTCTTTACTGCTGCTGGCTGAGAGGCTCTTTCCCGCAGGACTTACCACCCTGAAGGGGTTCTGCGCTATCCAGCAGGTAGTGCCTGAAGTCTCTGTTGACTCCCAGGTGCAGAGGAATCAGCTCTGTGTTGGTGGAAGCAGCTGCTAATGGTGCTGAAACCTCTCTACAATGTGCTCAGGCCCAGCGTCCAGTATGAGGGAATAAAACACAGGGAAAATGGCCACAGGAGCACATGCTGCCGCTAGAGAACACTGAAAAATGATGCAAAAACCATGAGGGAACAATGGCGGTGAAACAGCGCTGCACAGGACACTGCAGCCTCACAGGCACCTTCCAGGGACATGAAAAATAGGACCCAGGACACAGCCAGCCAGCGCAGCCCCCCCCCCCCAGGTTAGAGCCCCTGCACAGACAGAGACAGACACACACACACGCCGCTCTGCAGCATCCCCCACAGGGAGGGGGAGGGAGAAAGGGACAGGGAGAGAAGTGAGGGAGGTGAGGGACCCCCGAATCGACCTCCCAGGGAATGCCCAGCTGCTCAGCCCCACCAAGGCAGGGAGAGCTGTATTTACCAGTCCTGATGCGCTGGGAGACATGGCATTACAGACCCACTCTCCGATCAGTACGGGGTGGCTGCTGGCCCAGCACACTGACGCAGACATCAGTAGCCCGGTCATATGTGTGCTCCGGAGCATAAAAGCTCACGACCACCTCTGGAGCTGAGGTTTCGTCGTGCCCAGCCCAGCCCAGCACGGAGCTGTGACCTGCACATGCTCGACGGCCAGGCTGGGGAGACTACAAGGATAAGGGCATCCAGCCTGTCACCCAGCTGTTGATAGCAGATCACAGGATCCATCATCTTGCGCACAAAAGCCAAGCATCTGCAGAAAAAAAAAAAAAGGATGGACCGATGGGCCCGTCAGGGTTCCTAGGTCCTTCTCCTTCACTAGGCAAAATAAAACTGATGACTGCATGGCAGGCTGGAGGGTTGTTACCTAAGGGACCACCCCCTGGGCTGAACTGGAAAGTTTTGTGTTTTACATGACATGTAATGCCTAGTATTCTCCTAAAGGTGGGAGTAACAACCCAATGGCTAACAGATGAGCTGTGTCGGTCGGTGAATATAAGAGAAAAGAATGTTGAGGGTATCACATCCTTCAACACATCCTGAAGCATTAGAAAGCAAAGAACAGTGCAGTTTACTCGGGAATAGAGGATAGAGGTACTTCAGCTCACTCCTCTAAGGCACTTAGGTAACTAAGATATTAGCAGTCCTAAAGTATCAATGCTACAGAAACTGCTATAATAGGACTCCATGCTGGACGTCACCTGTGCCTAGGCATTGGATTATGTGGTTTCTGGAGAAAGGGAAAAAAGATCAGGTCGAGTGTCAGAGTTCCTAAGCGAAGCAAATGCCTGCACATCTGGTAAACTGCCAGGCTGCAGTGGGATCTTTGAATTTTTGGGCAACCTTTATCTATTATCTGAGAGTCAGAGTGGATAGGTGGGGGAGGGAGGGTCATAACCTAGGACTGATTCCTTTTAAAACTTTTGCTAAGGGGAACGCCACTCCCTCATCTGTTAACATTTAAGCTGGGTTATGTACTGACACGCTTGGCGAATCCAGCGTTGCTCTGCTGGAGTCGCCCCACTATTCCATGCTGCATACTGGGTGCCACATGGTTTTCTTTGCTTCTGCCATCATCAGAAACTGGCTGTCTCTTCCTATGATGATTCACTACAAGGCCTGCCCTCCTCCTGCCACTGTATTGGAGCAGATGACCCCTAGAATTCATGATGTGCATACCACACAAGACTTTAAGAGTGAAGGAGATGTCATTCTCAACTAGGCAAGAATGAAGGCTAGGGTAAAAAGACAGCACTGTAGCTTCTGGAGGGGTTGGGGTATTTCAAAAAAGTAAAAATGTCTATTAGTGTAACAGTCTTGCTCTAAAGCCCAACTCCAGGCAAAAAAAAAACCCCTCCCACTACCCTCTACAATATTTCTAAACAAAGGGCCAGTTTACTGTACTTCAGACTAAGGGGGTCAGACAGTAGAAAATGTCCCGTTATCAGTGGAAGTAAACAAAGCCCCATCATTGGTGGCAGTGAGGAATACAGCCTCAGATCACTGGAAGAAATAGTGCCTCAAAGGCCAGATAAATGCAAGCGGGGGGCTACATCTGGTCCACGGACCGCAGTTTGGAGACCACTTCTCTTCTCTAGTTGATTGCTGGAATTGAAAAAAAATACTATATACTATTAAAATAACATCTAAATACCCTATTACTTACATAAACCTTGGACAGCTAGAGATAACCTTCACATCTGGATTGGGGGTCCCCCACAGCTGAAAATGGTACCGAAATGGGATCCAGATAGTGGATTTAGGGACCTATATCTTTCTTTAGCAGGTAAGACCGTGGGGGAAATCCCTAGTTGTCACCAGAACTAGTATCCTAGTTTGAAGATATCTCCACTATTAGCGCCCATTCACATCAGGTGCAATGGGACTGTGGTTAGGTGGCTGTCCCACAGCAAGACAAGGTAAAATGCCTTGTCTCCAATCTGCCCGATTCACACCACTATGTTGCAGAGGTATGCGCCAAAAAGGAAAAAATACTTTCCGCACAGGCTGAACTTTTTTTCTGCACTATGCAGCAGCCGATACAGCTTGGCATGGTTCACACTAGTGTGATTTCAGATGCAACTTGATTTGCACAGGATTGCATGACAATCACACCACATTGTTTTCAATGGTACCCGTTCACATTAATTCATCACTGCATGGAGATATTTTGGAAAGGCTACTCATGTTGCAATTCCAGCACACTTTTGGCCCCATAAAATTTGCAAACCACACTACATAATTGTACTGAAAATTGGATCAAATAGCAGCCGCAGTAGCGTGAACTTCGTATAAAATGTCACCGGGCAGTGCAGTGATCGCGCTGCACACCAGCTGCCATTGTAATGCAGCAGCTGATGTGAACGGACCCTTCAGCTTCATGTACACAGGACCTTTTTTTTTTTTTTTCCCCCTCTCCAAGCTTCTGGGTGTTCATTCATTCCATTGTCCAAAATGGCTTTATTCTGGCCATTGGAATAAGTGAACGTTCAAAAGCTAAATGTGCCTGGCGTTTAGGCACACTGGGCAATTTTTGCAACAAAACACTATTCTCCCAAACACACTGCCAGTATTTTTTTTTCTGCACCTAAGCCGGACGTCAGCAACCTGTAGATCATGGTCTGGGCTTGCTAACCTGCCATGCCAGAGAATCAGACAAGGCAGATGCTAAGTACAATATGGAGGAATAACTTGTAAAGTTGGAGCTTTAGTAGGGAGCAAGAGTCGCATAAGCCAACGTCTCCTCTGTAGTGCTGCTCCTGTCCCAACTGTACCCCATCTCTTATCCTGGCTAGTGGTCTCCAGAGTGGTGCCAGCAGCAGAAGAGATCTTCAGGTCAGTGTGAAGCAATACACTGGGCATAATAGGATGGGGCTGCATTTCACACTGATGCACTGCTGTTTACACACAGTGGGAGCAGTGCAGTATACCTGCAGCTTTCCTGCATTTAGCCATAGACGTCCATTATATCCTGCAGGTCATGTGCACTTTATAAAAGAGCACCAAAATGCCTGAATGCAGAATAGAATAGAAGTCTAAGGCAAAGCACAGCAAAACCAGGAAAGTTGCGGATGCAAACCACAGCATTTATCACCCCCACCCCAACCCCTTTAGCTGCAGTGGCCAGGGGTGTACACATATCATAGCATGAGTTCTATGCCCTGTCATGGTTGGTGGGTGTAGCACCTGCCAAGTGTGACCCATTAAGCGATGGAGGCCACTCTGAAGGGTCCTGCAACCTTGTGAGTACAGCCAACAAGGGGGTTAAAACAGGCAGCGTTGCGATGCTTTCATCCCTCGGACCCTGCAGAAGCAGCAGTTGCGAGGCGCTTGCAGAATGGCCCCATTTACTTGAGTGGGTCACAATTGGTAAGCAGTAGCACCCACCAAAAGCAACAGTGGGCTTAATTTCTGCTGCAGCATGTGTACACTTTTGGCTGCTGCCTCAGCAGCTAAAGAGAATAGGGATAGAGGGTGGTAAAACGACAACTCAACCGCAGAGTTTTTCCACCCCCTAAATTATGGGTGAACAAGCCTTAAGAGTTAGTAAGATACACGGTGAGATTTTTGATGTCATTTTTTCACACAATCCTTTGCAAAATGAAGATGATTTTTTATTTATTTTTTTCCCATCACAAAATTGTCATTGTAATAGGTTATTTCTCTCACATGTGTATACCACAAAAGACAACCCCAAAATACATTGTGATACTCCTACTGAGTATTATACCACATGTGCAGGGCTGGACTTACCATTGGGCTTGACTGGGCTCAAGCCCATGGGCCCCACCCAATAGAGGGCCCCGCCGAGATACATAGCCGAGTGTACTCGGATCGGCTCTGCTCATAGTCAAGCCCAGTCCCGACCTATGATGGACATAACACAGGGACTGGGCGTGACTTGCTAGCCAAGCCGAGTACACTCGGCTAGTCTCGGCACCGCTCGGGACTGCAAGAGGACCCTTAGCCGCCGAGAGGACCCTTAGCCACCAAGAGTCGACCAGAGAACCCGAGAGCTGCCGAGATACACAGGACTCTGTATCTCGGCAGCACCATTTTTAAACTTCAGAATGAAGTTGCAAATGACAAGGCTACAAACAACACTGGGGCAAGGCTGCAAATGGCAAGGCTACACTGACAAGGCTGCAATGACACTGAAAAAGGCTGCAGATGGATGGGCAAGGCTGCAGATGGACACTGATGAGGCTGCATTGATGGGCATTTAAATGTAAGTTTTTTCCTTAAACTTCCCTCCTAAAAGTTTTTTTCCCTAAACTTGGGGTGCGTGTTATACGCCGGCGTGTGTTATACGCCAATAAATACGGTATCGTATAGAAGATAGGGCCCGAAAGTGACTCAAGCCCAGGGGCCCCCACCACCCTAAGTCCTGCCCTGCACATGTGTGATACTTTTTCACAGCCTAACCACATAGAGAGGCCCAACATGCAGGGAGCACCATCACGTGTTCTAGGAGCATAAAATTACACATTAACTTTTTGACTACCTAGTACACTTTTGAAGGCCCTGGAGCACCAGGACAATGACACGTGACACTGATGAGGCACTGATGACATGTGACACTGATGACAGATGGCACTGATAGGTACTGTGGGCACTGTGTTGCGTTAGTGTGGCACTGTAATTTATGATTTTATTTCCATTCACACTGCAGCACGGAAGCTCTCCCTCCTCACACGCGGTCTCTGTGAGGAGGGAGAGCCGGCAATGAGAGATGATCTCATATGTTTACATATGAGATCAACTCTCATTGGACACTCAGATCGAGTGGTAAATGGCCACTGTGATTGGCCATTTAGCACGATCTGTGATACACAGATTTCCCCCACTGTGTGCCTGCGGCGGCACACAGCGAGGAAGCAAACAGGACGACATCCTCCCGGCAATTGAGCGCCGCGCTGTAGACATCTTTCGGCTATAGCGCAGGCGCGTAGTGGTTAAAGACTGCAAAAAATTAAAAAAATTTAAATGTAAATCACCTCTAAAGCAAAGCTTTTAAATGCGTGTATGAGGCTTTAGTCCCGGGTTAACACTGGTGCGATGAGGAAAACCATGCGATTCAGTGCCTGTTCCCGGATGGACCTGGCAGTGAAAAGGAGTGAATGCCAGATGTCTCCACTGCCCTTAAATGCGTCAGCTCGCAGCAAGATCGGTATGATCCCGCGTCTTTTTCAAACCAGTAATGGTTTACAAGCGCCAAAACCAGAAGTGACAAAATACGCATTTCTTACGGTTTCTTTGACCATAGAGATCTTTAGGCGGTTCCTTGGTGGGGCGACATAGCATGGGAAAGGGAGTGTACCCCCTCTGACGCTTGTAAAACCAATGAAAGTCTCATGACGTACGGTAAATGGTTAAATGATTCACTAATACAAACATCTGCAGTAACATCAACCGTCTCAATACAGGACACTTTCACCCCCCTTCCAGTCCAGGCCAATTTTCAGCTCCTTCACACTTTGAGGCCTCATGCACACTGGACATTAAAATAACGTTATAAAAACGTCAGTAGCTTTGCAGTGAATTTTTCAACGATGTTGCAATAGCGTTTTTTTTTTTTTTTTTCAATGGATCAAAAACACTGAAAAACACTGGTGAACGACGTTTATCAATGTTTATCAACGTTAGAACGTTTTTTACAGCTGAAAACGTCTCTCAGAACCCACTAGTTTTTTTTGTTTTTTTTACTGCTCAAAAACACCACTGCCCAAAACTGCTGATAACAGCCTATTTGTGTGCATGGACACATACCCTGTTTCCCTGAAAATAAGACCTAGGGTGATTTTCGGTGATGGCTGCAATATAAGCCCTACCCTGAAAATAAGACCTGCAAGGACTTTACCTAGGGCTTATTTGGGGGGTAGGGCTTATATTGCAGCCATCACCGACAATCACGCCAGGTCTTATTTTCGGGGAAACAGGGTAGGATAACATGGAGAGTTTAATGACTGTAGAAAAATAATGTCTACAGCCAAAAACAGCCGATGTAAAAAATGTCAAAAAACGTCCAGTGTGCAAGAGGCCTGACTGACAGTTGCGTGGTCATGCAACACTGTACCCAAATTCATTTTTTGTACATTTCTTTACAGAAATAGAGCTTTCTTTCGGTGGCACTGTGACACCGCTGGGTTTTTTATCTTATTTTTTGCAAAAATAAAATTTAGGTAACAAAATCAAAAAATAAAATAAAAAGTTTTCGTTTCTGTCAGAAAATTTTGTAAAATAAGTAGATTTTTCTCCTTCATTGATGTGGGCTGATGAGGCTACACTGATGGGTACTGACTGATGGGCACTGCTGGGGCTGAATTGTAATCAGTGCCCAGATTACCTTTACATGTCCGAGGAAATGTTGCTGATCGTCTCTCCTCATCTAACATTCTGTCAGTGTGAGGCGAGAAGAGCCGATAAACGGAATCTCCTTGATTACATTTGATTGGCTGTAATTGTACACAGCCACGGCTCTTTGCCAGGATCGGGGTTGTGCCATGTCCCAGGCACACAGTATGATCGTGGCTAAACTGGGCGACGTCGTCCCAGAACAAGATCCTCCCGCTCTGCCGTCATTTGTCTATACAGCTGGCAGGAGACGGTTAAAGTGGAACTGAAGTGCAAACTTTTTTTCATTTTGGATAAAGTGGGTTTTATTGCAGTCCGTGTCCCCATTTGGAAGATCCACCCTCTCTAGTTGCCCTGGTTACTGTTATCATCAAAAGAAAATCCCAAATTCCAGGGGTTTCCCCAGAGTCAGTGGGGAAATCTTCCAATGGGGACACAAGTTCTAGTGGCACACTGGGGATATTTCCTCTCACTTCCTGTTTTGTGACAGGAAGTCAAGGGGGAAAAGGGACACAATGACAAAAAATTCAAACACACACACCTGACAGGGGGTTATAACCCTCCCTTACCCTTTAAAGTAATGGGGGGGGGGGGGGGGGTTGTGCCTATAGTGACACGTTAATATATACGAACTAAAGTTGTTACCAGAAAATGGTATGGTGTTTCTAATACATTTAAATCTGGTCAGCTCTTCTGAGAAATCAGATGCCAGCACACAGTGTAGGAGCAACCAGTGAACTTCTTCTTCTTGTGACTGCAGGAAGTACAGAGCCTGGAGAAGACACCGAGCAGTGCACAGCACCCTCCATGTATAACTCACCTCTACACCTAGCACCCCTCATACACCCCATACACCCCTCTCCCATAACTCACCCCGGACACCTGCAGCCTTCCACTCTTACCAGCACCCGGGACACTAAAACAATCTTTTCCCTTAACTCCGCCCTCTCATGAACTCCGTCTACTTCATTGGAGAAAGAACGGGCTGTAGGAGCGCTGTGATTGGTCTCCGAGCTTGTCTGTAAGCAAACTTAGAAGGGCGGGAATCACTAGCAAGCCTGTAGTAACCCTTCCCGTGCTGCAAGCAGCTTGTCCTATATGTACGTCTTATGGTAGCTGGTGCTGACAGATTATAGCAGACATGACAGACCCGTTTTTTTTACCTCAACTTTATACTATATAATGTGCTGCCTTTATACTATATAATTGCCCCCCCCCCCCGCCGGGGCCAACGTTCAGCTTTCAGCGCAGTCACATTTTGAATGACAATTGCACAGTCTTGCAACACTGTAGCCATATTACATTTTCATCATTTTTATTCATACAAATAAAGCTTTTTTTGGTGGTATTTAATCCCTGCTGGATTTCTTTAGCTAAATAAACAAAAAAAGACCAAAAACTTTTAGTTTGTTACAAAATTTTGCAAACAGGTAATTTTTCTACTTCACTGATGGGCACTGATGAGGCTGCACTGATGGATACTGATAGGTGGTAACTGATGAGGCTGCACTGATGGGTTATGATAGGTGGCACTGATGGTCACTGATAGGTGACACTGGCAGCACTTCTCAGCCTTTTGGTTAAGATTAGGGATAAGTTCCGGTGTGTTCGCACGCTCCACGTGCAGAGCCCACCAGGAAGTCGGCGCTGCGCTGCGCTAATCACAGGCAGTGAGACATTTCCCGATCTCTGCAGCCGCACATCGGGACAATGTCTCACTGCCTGTGATTAGAGCAGCGCAGTGTCCATTTCCTGGCGGGCTCTGCACGTGGAGTGTGCGAACACGCCGGAGCTCATACTTGGCTAAGATCATATCTATTCTTATCAGTTGCCAGAGGAGGCGCTGTGCTACTCCTATAGAGAGGAGGGCTATGCAAATCCAATGACGTAATTGTGCCTGGAAGGGCGGTTTCAGCAGGGATTATGTCGAGCTGCCCGACAAATTACGGGGGGCCGACCACTGGTCGAGTCTGAAACCGTCCAGAAGGGTGCTCCTGGTGAGGATGGGTGCTGCATTGGGTCTGACCAGAGGGTTGGGTCGCTGGCCTTCTCATAGTTGGCAACATTGTAAAAAAAAAAAAATCGGGACACTTTTTTTGGCAGTAGGCGGAGTTGTATTATAATTAGGGGGCGGGGCATGCGGTTATAGGTATGGCATATAAAAAGGTGAAAGCAAAGCGCGCCGCGGAAAAATATGGCCGTGGTTTACATGGGGCATGGCTCAAAGGGGTGTGGTTAGAGTCTGAGATGAATGCGGGGGGAGAGGGAAAGGAGGGACAGCAGCCCCCCGATCCTACACCACAGTAGCAATATGTGCTTGCCAGAGTTTGACAATCAGCAGATAAAGATACTCCAAATACCTGGTGTTAGCGCTTCAATCATCCCGGCGCCATGATTGTTATGGTGTCAGGATTATTGAAGCGCATTATTTCTATTATTACATTGTAATATGAAATTAAATCATTCCACTCACCATAATGCTGAATCAGTGGGAGCCATGAGCGCGTCACTAGTCACGTTGCCTGCCACCAGATGCCATCAGGTGTCCCAAGCGGAGTCTGTCCTTACATCAGGTGCACCATCAGAGGTACCTTCTCGGCCTTTTGGCTAAGATCAAGTGTAGTATCTGTTCTTATCAGTTACCAGGAGGTGGCGCTTGCTTCCGTCCCTGTTCTACGGCGAGGTGGAGCAGGGTTGGCGGTTGCCATGCAAAGCCTGCTGGTGTAAAGGTGACCTGGAGCGGTTCGTAGCCGAAAGGGAAGCCTTCTGATGGGGATGGAGAACCACTGGTCGAAGCCAGGGGAGGGGGCCCTGGCCTTTTGGCCTGGATTGTGGCAGCTTTAGCTCCGGTCAGTTTTTCGGGACTGGAACGCATGTTCCCCTTTTGGAGTGTGGGGGGAGCGGCCAGTACGTCCTGGATGTAATTAGGTGGGAGTGATGGGAGTGAGGGTGGACCTGATGGTAAAGGGTCTCACTAAGCTCCTGGATCTCCATACCTTCCTGACTAGGGTGGGGGCTGTTGTGGTCTGGGCTGGGGGGCCGGGGTTGCTTTTGTTGGAAAGCCCATGGTGATGTGCCCCTGGAGTGGCAGTCCAGGGGTGCCTTCTTTCACTGTGCGTCCTGCACTTTGATTTAGGCACCTAGGTCACGTCACCATTAACACGCTTTTTCACACCTGCCTCTAGGGCCCGGCCTTTTGGCTAGGACCAGAGGAATTTTTGATTCCTGGCCGGAGGGCCGGCCATTGTACTGCACAATGGTCACTTTTCACTCTCCTCTTCACTATCCCTTCCTCACTTTTTATTTATTTTATTTGTGTTTGTGTGTCACGTTTGTCACTTTCACGTTTGATTAGTAGGGTGTCGGTCCTCGGACCAATCCTGAACGTCTTGTGGGGGAGCGGACATAGGCCTTCTGGCTTGGTCCAATCCCCATGAGGGGGGGCCTACCTTCGGGGAAGCCCCCACAGTACCAAGTACCTAGGAGGTTCTGTTTCGGCAGTCCTCCCGGGGAAAGGAGGGATTCCGGTTTCCTCCGGGTCCCACTTGTTGAGTCTGGTACCTCAGTCCCTGTCTGGAGCCTAACGCCCCGGGGGATCAGGGTATGGTCCTTCTTTTGGAGGACATCAGACACCCGTTTGCACTTTTTAGTGTGTCACTCTTTATGTGTGTGCACTTTTTTTATGCACCGGGTGGAAGTTTTTTGGGTGTGTTTGCACGCCATGGGCTTTTTCAAAAAAAATAAAAAATCAGAGGTACCTTCCTCACATCTGTGTCCATCAGAGGAGCCCCTCCTTACATCTGGTGCCCCTCTGACATCCAGACTGGCCCCCCCACATCCACAGACCAGCCCCCACATACACAGACTGGCCCCCACATACTGCACAGACTGGCCCAAACATACTGCACAGACTGGCCCAAACATACTGCACAGACTGGCCCCCACATCCTGGCCCCCACATACACAGACTGACCCCCACATCTCCAGACCGGCCCCCACAGACTGGCCCCCACATCTCCAGACCGGTCCCCACAGACTGGCCCCCACATCCACAGACTGGCCCCCACATCCACAGACTGACCCCCACATCTCCAGACCGGCCTCCACAGACTGGCCCCCACATCTCCACAGACTGGCCCCCACATCCACAGACTGACCCCTACATACACAGACTGGCCCCCACAACCCCAGACTGGCCCCCACATACACAGACTGGCCCCCACATCCACAGACTGGCCCCCACATCCACAGACTGGCCCCCACATCCACAGACTGGCGCCCACATACACAGACTGCCGCCCACATACACAGACTGGCCCCCACATACACAGACTGGCGCCCACATCCACAGACTGGCCCCCACATCCACAGACTGGCCCCCACATACACAGACTTGCCCCCACATCCCCAGACTGGCCCCCACATCTCCAGACTGGCGCCCACATCCACAGACTGGCCCCAACATACACAGACTGGCGCCCACATCCCCAGACTGGCGCCCACATACACAGACTGGCGCCCACATACACAGACTGGCGCCCACATCCACAGACTGGCCCCCACATACACAGACTTGCCCCCACATCTCCAGACTGGCGCCCACATCCACAGACTGGCCCCAACATACACAGACTGGCGCCCACATCCCCAGACTGGCCCCCACATACACAGACTGGCCCCCACATACACAGACTGGCCCCCACATCCACAGACTGGCCCCCACATCCACAGACTGGCGCCCACATACACAGACTGCCGCCCATATACACAGACTGGCGCCCACATACACAGACTGGCCCCCACATACACAGACTGGCGCCCACATCCACAGACTGGCCCCCACATCCACAGACTGGCCCCCACATACACAGACTTGCCCCCACATCCCCAGACTGGCCCCCACATCTCCAGACTGGCGCCCACATCCACAGACTGGCCCCAACATACACAGACTGGCGCCCACATCCCCAGACTGGCGCCCACATACACAGACTGGCCCCCACATACACAGACTGGCGCCCACATCCACAGACTGGCCCCCACATCCACAGACTGGCCCCCACATACACAGACTTGCCCCCACATCCCCAGACTGGCCCCCACATCTCTAGACTGGCGCCCACATCCACAGACTGGCCCCAACATACACAGACTGGCGCCCACATCCCCAGACTGGCACCCACATCCCCAGACTGGCGGCCACATCCCCAGACTGGCCCCCACATCCCCAGACTGGCGCCCACATACTCACTGCACAGACTCCCCCGACAGGACATTACATCTCCTGGCCTTTGAAGTGGCAGCCGTCGTGCCGCGCTGACTTTCAACTGTGGCGCAGGTTCTCGAAAATTCGGGACAGTTGGCAACTATGCCTTCTGGCCTAGATTGGGGTAGTTCTAGCTCTGGTCAGTTTTTCGGGAAAGAACGCTTGCTCCCCTATAGCACCGGGAGAAGCGGTTAATAATTCCTGAATGTAATTAGGTCGGAGGGATGGGAGCGAGGGTTGAGCTTTTGCGGTAGAGGCTCTCCCCAAGCTGCTAGAAATTCAGGCCTTTCTGGCTGGGGTGGGGGCTGCTCTGGCCTGGGATGAAAAGCCTGTGGTGAATGTGCCCCTGAAGTGGCAGTTCAGGAGTGCTGTAGAATCACTGTGTGTGAGGGTCACTTCGATTTATGGCACCATGGTCACTTCACCAGCACACGTTTTTCACACCTGCCTCTAGGGCTGAGCCTTTTGGCTAGGACCAGGGGAAATTTTTTATTGCACAATGGTCACTCTTTCACTTCTGCCACTTCCTTCTCCCCACTTTCCTATTTATTTTATCCCTGTGTTTGTCACATTTTAGATTTTTTGTGTTGATTGTTACATGTTTTGTCACTGTGTAATGAGTAGGGTGTGGGTCCTCTGGCTTACTCTGAAAGTCTTGGGATAGGGGTGGACATAGACCTTTTGGCTTGGTTTTCCCTCTCTCATGGGGTCTCCCTTCGGGGGAGTCCCACTGAGTACTTGGGTGAGTCTGTTTCGGCAGACCTTCCAGGGAAAGGGGGTCCATCTGGGTCGGCCAGATGAACCCAAGTGAAGTACCTCAGTCCCTGTCGTTGAGCCTAATGCCCCGGGGGATCAGGGTAAGGTCCTTCCTAGGGAGGACCAGTGTAACACCCGTTGCACGTTTTGTGTCACCTCTTTATGTGTGTGCACTTTTTTTTGGCATTGGATGGAGTTTTTGGGTGTGTTTCACACGCCACGGGCTTTTAAAAAAAAAAAAATCAGGACACTGATAGTGCCCTGATTAGCTGTACCAATGTCCCTTTAACACAAGCCGGTTATCAGCTCTCATCTGACAGCGTGAGGAGAAAGAAGCCGCTAACTGGCTTGTGTTGACATCTGTGATCAGCTTTCATTGGACACAGCTGATCACATGGTAAAGGGCCACTGTGATTGGCCCATTACCCCGATCTGTGATCAGCTGAGTCCTTCAGACTCTGCAATCACAGATTGAAGCGCGATCCCGGCAAAGTGAGCCTGCACTGTAGCCATCATTCGGCTATAGCGCGGGCGGTAACTGAAAGCAAAACTTTTTTTTTTTTAAATATATATATCTTTTGGATATTGCGGAGAGGGATTAGAACACCTGTCAGTTTGCAATTCTATGTGCCCCTAAAGATCGGATTTTACGCAGACAAAGCATCGGACTTTTGTCCGAAGGGCGTTGGCCAGGAAATTGTCTTGCAACGGCACACAATTGTTGGCCAACAAACATGAACGTTGTGACGTACTACGTGGTTTTTCATCTCTTTAGCACCACACTTTGGGCACCTTCTGCTAATGTTGTGTTTGGTGAGCATTGATTCTGAGCATGCGTGCTTGTAATTTGGACTTTTGTCCGACGGACTCGGAAAATCTGACAACACACCGTTGTCTGTGGAAAATTTATAAACCTGCCATTCAACATTTGTCCACAGAAATTTGGTCAACAATTGTCTGATGGAGTGTACAAACGGTCAGATTTTCCGCCAACAGCCTGTCATCACACAATTCCCTTGTAAAATCCGATTGTGTGTACAAGGCATTAGGCTGTGTTCACACCTGGTGTTTCCTGACAAAATGCACAGCAAACATGCGTTTTGCTTCACATTTCAGAAATATTCGAAAAACATGCTGCAAATGTGCATCACAGTTGCCATGCAATGAATAGTTAAAGCGGGATTCCACCCTAAAGTGGAACCTCCGCTGATCAGATCCGTCCCCCCCTCCGGTGTCACAATTGACACCTTTCAGGGGGGAGGGGGGTGGAGATACCTGTCAAAGACAGGTATTTTAACCCACTTCTGGGCGTAGACTCCCGTGGGAGTCTACGCCATTTCCTGCCCTGCTGCGCTGTCTGCTGGGACACACACGGGTCCCAGTGACAGCGCGGAGATTTCCTATTGCGCAGCGCGGCTCGCGCATGCGCAGTAGGGAACTGGGAAGTGAAGCCGATTCGCTTCACTTCCTGATTCCCTCACCTAGAATGGTGACTGCAGCAGCCGAGAGCCGAGCGATCGAGAGCCGAGGCCGAGAGCCGAGCGATCGATCGGCCTCGGCTGCCGGCATCGCTGGAACCCGGTACAGGTGAGTGTCCATTTATTAAAAGTCAGCAGCTGTAGTATTTATAGCTGCTGGCTTTTAATATTATTTTTTTTTTGGTGGAATCCCTCTTTAATGGCACCCAAAACACTGTTAGCAGACGCACACATTTTGTTATGTGTTTTGTCATGTGGCAAATGCACTAAATACACCAAAATGCATGCTGGAAAAAACAAATGCAATGTTGCGTGCCTGGAAAAGTTCCAGAGATTCTTTGGCGCATTTGTTGCACATAAGGCAGCCCATTCAAGTAAATTGAGCAGAAATGAATGAAAAAACATGCAAGATAAAAAGAAAGTGAGAAAGTGCGTTTCTGCTGCGTGAAGTGTGAATGGAGCCTAAGCCCCTGTACACACGGTCGGAGATTTTGCCAACCAAATCCGTCGGATTTTGTCCGTCGGATTTAGTCCTACGGATTGTGTCCGAAACTGTTGCATACACACGGCCGGGCCAAGTTGGCAAAAAATCAGATCTTTCAGAACGTGATGACGTAATTTCGTTACGATGGGACTACATTCAGGCTAGCAGCCAATAGCTTTGATGTAGGAATTTGATCTGAGCATGCGTGGCACTTGGTCCGATGAAAATGCTATACACATGATCGGATTACGTCCGACCGGCCCAGTTGGTCGGGAAATATTTCCAACATGTTGGAAAATTGGGTCTGACGGAGATTCAGACGGAATCAGTCCGATGCATACCACACACAGTCGGATTATCTGACGACGCATTCCGACGGATTCTCCGACCGTATGTACAGGGCATTAGGCCTAAGGCTCCATTCACACCTGAGTGTTTTCAGCTCATAAAAAACGCCCAACAACAAAAAACCCCATTCATTTCAATGGCACCTGTTCACATCTGAGTGTTTTGTCACCTGAAGCAAAACGTCTGAAAATGCCCTAAGCTTGAAAAAGAACATGAGCTTCTTTGGGGCAGAGTACAGGCATTTTTCTGCCTTTTACATTAGTGACCTGAACAAAAACACGGCAAAATCATGGTAAAAACGATGTAAAAACACGTGACTTTGAAATGCTCAGGTGTGAATGCTGGTTGGAGCTGCTATACTAACTATGCGATGTTAGTACATTGATCTCCGCTGCTGTTCTATTGTGTTCTGATCGGAAGCCGATGTGCTGATCGGAAGGCAATCAGCAAACCTTTTTCGGTCATGCCCCTTTGACTGTCAGACTGGCTGCAGTACACACGGGCTGAATGTCGGCCGGTTTCTACTGAACTGGCCGATGCTGCCTGACATTCGGCCTGTGTGTACCAGGCTTAAAGAATGTCACCCTCCTTATTTGTCCTGTTTACTGTTATTGCCGAGCATGAAAGAAAATGCCAGATTTTGGGTTGTCACCAGAATAGGAATAGAGGGGGAAATCTTCTAATAAAGACACTAGTTCTGGTGACAAACATGGATTCCCTCGCTTTGGAGGGATTTCCTCTCACTTCTGGTTGTAAATATGGTACAGGAAGTATGACTACATTTTCCCAATTGGCACAGGTGGCAAAAAAAAACTAAAAAATCTGCGGGGCTATAACACTTAGTCAAGGACTGTGTACATTGTACAGGAGATGGTATGGAACAGTGAACATTGTTCGGGAGAATTTCAGGGACTGCAGATGTTGTGCAAGAGACATTCAGGGACTACAGGCAATGTACAGGAGATAAACCAAAAACACCACCCAGAACTCAATCCCAAGGCTTCCTCAAAAACAGGACTATGGCAGGTAATGATTTCAATGATCCAGCCCTCCTCAGACTGGGCGGTCCCCTAAACATTGCAAAAAACATACACAAGATGGCACAAACGCCTAGTGCATTACTACCAAAGTAGGAATAACATCAAGTGACGCAGTGGCATCAGCAGAGCCCATCCCCAGGGATAGGGGGACGGGCTCTGCTTATGCCATGGCGTCACTTTATTACCATTGCAACGTGCTTTTTATCTTCATGAAATGTGTTCCTTTTTTATATACGTTAAATGATTTTTATTAAAAATGGAATTATACTATCTGGCCTATTCCTTCTTCTTATAAATATATACCCGGGAGGAAAATTTGCCGATCTATCCTCTGGTCATTACCCCTCTGGAGGGTATCCACAAGCACTATGAAGGACCATTGAAGTTTCTCTCTTCCATTGGATAACGTTTGCATTGCTGAAAGATCCCCTGGGTGTATTACACCACAAGCCTTACTGACTCATTAGGCGCCTACATTATTTTTATCTTCATGAAATTTTGTTTCACTTTTTCTTTCAGTATATTGCTATTGATTTCAACCATTTCATAGTTCACTCATTACAAGGGTTTTTATGATCTCATTACAATTGTATAGATATTTTTGTATTGCTATTTAGAATTTGATGTCACCACACTGGTGATTTAATCATACTATTTTGCTATACAGTGTCTTGACACCACTGTGTTCCCTTACACGTGGGGTTATTGTGTTGCACAAGCAGTTACATTATGTGTTGTCCATCACGTTTGACATCATATTAGCACTACACTTTCTTGATTATATATCGTTTTTTTCACTTTTGCAAATAGATCCTTTGCCATGTCAGCTGCTAACACAATACTTAAAGAGACCGTACGGTTCTCTTATCCACATATTTACTCTTTTTCTAAGTAACCCCTTGCTGCCCAGCCTATTGTCAATTGACCACAGGGCAGGATTTTGTCATTTTGGGTGGATGTCATATGGCTGTCCACCTGGTACAGGCCATGCTGCAGCGCAATTTGTCACAGGCTGTGTTCACTGGATGACTGAACCAGTGTACTGGCCCACTGCCGATACCATGCGATTGCTGTGACTAATCACTGTAGTAGTAATTGTAAACAACGAATAGCTTTGATACATGCCATTAATTGTGTACAATTGTGTTGCTAGCTGTGAGTGGTCACAGTGACTACATTGTACAGACAGAGCCCAGTACAACCCATCTGTACCATGTGATTAGCTGTGACCAATGAAAGCTAATCACAACAGTAAGCCCTGAATGAAACCAATTTATTTAGAAAAAATGGTTGCTTATACCAGTGAAGTTCAATAAGCAATCATAATATCAAAAAAAAAAAGAAAAAACAATCTTTAAGGGGAAAAAAAAGAGAAGGGGAGGAAAAAAGGATGTTAATTAAAAACAATTTTTATTTTTCTAAAACAGGGGGGGAAATCAAACACACCAGATCTCAATATTTCATATCCTGTCTAACCACTTGCTTACTGGGCACTTAAACCCCCCTCAGTCCCAGACCAATTTTCAGCTTTCAGCGCTGATGCACTTTGAATGACAATTGCGCGGGCATACAACACTGTACCCAAATTAAATTTTTATCATTTTTTTCCCACAAATAGAGCTTTCTTTTGGTGGTATTTAGTTACAGCTCGGAGTTTTATTTTTTGCTAAACAAACAAAAAAAGATGCAAAAAAAAAAAAATCATGTTTTAATAGTTTGTTATAAAATTTTGCAAACGGGTCATTTTTCTCCTTCATTGAAGTGCGCTGATTAGGCGGCACTGATAGGCTGCATTGGTGGGCACTGATGGGCTGCATTGGTGGGCACTGATAGGCTGCACTGGTGGGCACTGATAGGCATAGTTAAGGCGGCACTAATAGGCACAGATAAGGCGGCACCGATGGGCACAGATAAGGCGGCACTGATGGGCAAAGATGGGCACAGATAAGATGGCACGGATGGGTGGCACGGATGGGCACTGATAGGTACCACAGATAGATGGGACTGATGGGCACTGATAGGTGGCACTGATAGGTGGCTCTGATAGGTGGCACTGCTGGGCACTGATGGGCGGCACTGCTGGGCACTGATGGGCGGCACTGGGGTGCAGCACCTTTGAGGCAGATTGTGGGCACTGTGGGTGGCACTGTGGGGTGGCACTGTGGGTGGCACTGTGGGCACTATGGGCACTGACGGGGGGCACTTACTTTTATTCAGGATGGCACTGCGGGAGGCAGGTGGGCACTGGCAGGTGGCAGGTGGTTGCTTGTATTGCTGGCCGTGATCGGGACTGATGTCCCGATCACGGCCGCCGGTGATCGGCTTTTTTTTTTCTCCTCGCGCAGCCGATTACCGGCTCCGTTCTATCACATGATCAGCTGTCATTGGCTGACAGCTGATCACGTGATAAGGGGTCGGGATCATGGACTCGCCGATCACAGAGCGGGGCGCGCAGGCCGCTCGTACACGGGACGACGTCAATAGACGTAGTCCCGGAAATGTAGGTCCGCGCTAATGCCGTCATTTGGCAATAGCGCGGATCCCAAGTGGCTAATCTATTAGTAAATTCTAGCAAATTCTGTATGTATTCCTATACACATCTGATCATAGGAGCATTAAAGAAAAATTGACACTCAATACAGAAACCAGTTGGTATAGACAGGATAATAATTGAAGAACAAGATATTCTGATGCTTTACATGTTTCAGGTTTATCATAACGCTTCCTCAGGAGCTTAACATTTTTCTAAAAATAGAAAAAGTATATCATTAAGATAATTTATAAAAATTCCGTAACAATTACAATTCATCCCCAAATATTTGCAAATACAAAATAAAAGGAACAAACTTGCTCCCAGGGTTACCACAAAAAACAAAACAAAACAAAAAAAAACAAATTTTCCATGTAGGAAAATTTCCGAATTGGGACAGCATGGGAACGGGTGTGACATTTTAAAAGAAAAACCTAATTAAAGCATAAACAGAGAGAGGCAAAGGAGGGAAAAAAAATGTAATGAACAGCATTTTGCTTCCTTCCCCCCTTTCTTCGCGCATGTGATTGGTCGTGGGCCGTTTCCTTTTCTGCTGCCTTCCGACGTCCGGGGGATTGACGTCAGTCGGGGGGGTGTGGCCGGGCTAGTGAACGTCACTTCTGCTATATGCGGAGTGACGTCACTACTGGGACGGCTTTGCATAAGACGGATGCGGTGGACCGGCGTCCCTGCACAGCAGCCCGACGGTTGAAGGAAGAAGGTAACTGAGGGGCCTTACTGTTCCCCCTCTACTTCAAGAATACCAAAAAATTTTACCCATACCCAGTGGGAAAGGCAATCTTGGGATATTTTAACCGTATTAATAGAAGGTACTTGGTGGATTTAATTTTTTTTTTTTATTATTGGTGCTTATCAATCTATCGCCAAAATTAATAATATTTAACCCAATTAATGAGCGAATATATATAATATTGACTAAATAATGTAATTGCAACACTATACACTAATGTCATTAATTAATTCTACATGTTATATTATTCAATAAATTAATCACAGGGCACTTGCACAGCTTAAACTATTAATTATTCATTTTTACTTGTGATTCTTCACATACATAAGGGATTTAATTAATTAAATGTCATATATGATTATAAATGAATATTCTTTATTAATAGCACCAATTTAAATTTAAACGCATATAAACGCATAATCTTCTAATTATTAATGAAGTATATATACATAGAAAAAAATACTAAAAATGATTTTATGCCTTTTCTATCTATACAGATTACGGCTTACACCATCTTCCTCTGTCGTTCTATATATATATATATATATATATATATATATATATATATATATATATATATATATATATACGCTTGAAGTTCCTTGTTCATCTGTGGGCTCCCCTATATACAATAGTCTGATGTTAATATCATATACTACTCTACCTGTGTAGAGACACCTTTTTCTTTCCTTTTGTTCCTTTTTTTTTTTTTTATTTCTAAAGAAATGTAAGTAATTTATTTAATTTAGACACATGGATATAAATTGATTTTAAATAAAATAAATATATATATATATATATATATATATATATATATATATATATATATTTATTTTATCTTTTTTCCCCCTCCTTTGCCTCTCTCCGTTTATGCTTTAATTAGGTTTTTCTTTTAAAATATCACACACGTTCCCATGTTGTCCGAATTCGGAAATTTTCCTACATGGAAAATGTGTTTTTTTTTGTTTTTTTTTTGTTTGTGGTAACCCTGGGAGCAAGTTTGTTGTTTTTATTTTGTATTTGCAAATATTTGGGGATGAATTGTAATTGTTACGGAATTTTTATAAATTATCTTAATGATATACTTTTTCTATTTTTAGAAAAATGTTAAGCTCCTGAGGAAGCGTTATGATAAACCCGTAACATGTAGAGCATCAGAATATCTTTGACCTGTTCTTCAATTATTATCCTGTCTATACCAACTGGTTTCTGTATTGAGTGTCAATTTTTCTTTAATGCTCCTATGATCAGATGTGTATAGGAATACATACAGAATTTGCTAGAATTTACTAATAGATTAGGCAGGATATGAAATATTGAGATTTGGTGTGTTTTATTCCCCCCCCCCCCCCCCGTGTTTTAGAAAAATAAAAATTGTTTTTATATAACATCCTTTTTTCCTCCCCTTCTTTTTTTCCCTTTTTATATATATATATATATATATATATATATATATATATATATATATATATATATATATATATATATACATTTATGCCTAAAAAGTCCAGTATGGTTAACAATTTTTGTTGAGGTTTTTGTGTTTTTCTTTTATCTCAAAAAAAAACTATTATAAGGACGTGGCATGTGGGTTTTTCTGTATTGTATCCCCAGGACCACCCTGTGGTAGATACACACCAAATTTAATTATGAATAAGAAAGAATCTGGCCCAGAGTTGTATAGTGCCATCATCCCGGATTTAGACAAAAGCAAACAGATAACCCTCTGGGATTGGGACTATGTAGGCCCTTTCAAAGGTAGTCAAAATGTATTAAAAGGGAACATTTATTGATACAAAAGTTAAAACACATGTCTGAAAATACGCATATGTGGCCATAGGAATAGTAATATTACAGTGTTGTTACAAAGAAGTATGTACAGGCATAGTATATGACACTCTAACGCGTTTTGAGGACTCTTCATCAGAGGAGTCAAAAAAAATTGCACAAATTGCTATCTGAAAAGTAATTAAAAACATAAGTACAAAGAACATCAAATAGCTTATAGGTTTTTGGAGATGGGTAATGCCATACTGACTGGTAGCACACAACAGAAATTGTGTCACGTACTGTATATATGCCACTGAATATTAAAACCAAAAGAAGGAAGGAATGTGCCGATGGCTCCACCATGGAAGTTCAGAACAAAATATGGACCTCAGAAAATAGAACTTTAGGCCCCGTATCAACCACACAAAATCGTATATATATGTAAATATTGTCTTTCATTAGAAAATAGATTAAAAACAAATAAAAAACATTTTCCCTGGTGGGGGTGGGTTCCTTTTAATCTACAATACATATCTGCATATCTTTTTTCTATGCACTCTAGGAGGCCCTAGGGTAAGGCTACTTTGGTGGATCTGCCCTAATTATATTAGGAAGAAGCCGGGATACTGCATGGGAGATTGAGGCTGCATATGATCAGGGATATATAGAGCTGATGCTTTTTCCTTGGACAATTCTATTGTTACACTTTGTACCATGGGGAGATGAAGTCGCTACCCCCAAAAAACCCGGATATACATATATAATAACCCTCTGTTATAAGTGTTACACCATATAACCATTGATTCTACTATGTAGTTCTAATTTGTATGCATATACTCTGATGCCCCGTACACACAAGCAGAATTTCCGCGGGAAAAATCTTGGATGGTTTTTCCGGCGGAATTCCGCTCAAGCTTGGCTTGCATACACACGGTCACACAAAAGTTCTCTGAACTTTTGACCGTCAAGAACGCAGTGACGTACAACACTACGAGCTGAGAAAATGAAGTTCAATGCTTCCGAGCATGCGTAGGAATTTTGCACGTCGGAAATTGCTACAGACGATCTGAATTTCCGATCTGAACTTTTTCCATTGGAAAAATAGATAAGCTGCTCTCAATCTTTTGCTGGTGGAAATTCCGCCAGCAAAAGTCAGATGGAGCATACACACGGTCGGAATTTCCGACCAAAAGCTCACATCTGGCAAAATTTGTGTGTACGAGGCATTAGAGGCAGGGTTGTTTGTGTAGTAAAACTTTACCTCATATGCCACTTACATAGGTGTATCCCTAGTTCCACTTGTAATAATATGGAGGGGTCATGCCTGCCACTGGCTCTGTTCCTCGCTCTTTTGTGGTCCACACATTTTGCTTGTAAGTACTTTAGGTTTACTTCTGAGCATTTAGTATGTTAATACATTTGTTGAAAATGTCATGTAAACTCTGTTTATGTTTTTTCTTGAACAGGGTTTAACACTGTAAATAACCCTTTACACTCCTGAAGAAGTGTTAATTTTCAACACGAAACTGTTAGGATCTTCAGGTGGAGAGTCTGACTTAGTGGAAGGGGACCTCTCTTACGGCTCTGGTTCTGGTCTCACTGGAATGGAAACAGGGAGACCGGAGCACAGCGGGGTAGGAGAGTCCAGCCAGGTGCAGCAGCAGATGCCAGGTAGATGAGGATCCTCTTGGAGCGGAGCTCTCTGTAGCAAGAAGGCAGCTGGGAGGAGACCACGGACTGTGGGATCAGGATGGCTGGATCTCAGTATGAGAAAGTAGCAGACACAGGAACAAGCAGGAGCCAGCAGAGGAATCAGGTACAAGAAGAGGTTCGGCAACAAGAATCAGTCCAAGAAGGGTCAAACAAGCCGGGGTCGGAGCAGGGGAGATCAGCAAGGTCAGACGGAGCCGGGTCAGGTATCAGATAAGGTTCAACAGAATAGCAGGTAACTCGGGTACAAGCTGCAGACGAGACAGCACAGAACCCCTGCAGCTGTGCCTTTAAAAAGGGCCACTGGCGCCAATCGTGCTAACGCTCGCCCGTGCGTGCGTGTACCGCGCGCACATACGAACGACGTGCACCCGCGCGCGTTGGAGGACGCTCGTGCCCACGACGACCCGCGGTACGAGCGCGTGTGCGCGCATGGAGAGCCGATCGCACGGAACGGACGGATTCCTGACAGAAACATTTGAGCACTACACTGTCCGCCTGGTGTGAGGCGACACACCCCTCTACAGAGATAGCCCCCTGCTATATTATTTTTCCTTGATGACCATGTTTGTTTCATTACATATGTGCCAGTGTCAATACTTTGGAGGCTCCCTATCTGTATACAGGGGGAGTGTATGCTCACGCACTAGTTTGGGTTAATACTATTTAATGGTTTAATTTTTTTAAATCCATTTTCTAATAAAAGACACTATTTACATATACATACGATTGTTTGATACAGTGCCTAAAAAGTCCCATTTTCTGTGGTCTATATTTTGTTCTGTACTATTTAGGGATGAGGCATAGTGTATCACTTTTTATGTCCATGATAGCCACGTCATGATGACATCATTTATTAATTGTTCCACCATGGGAGTTGCCCACCATCAGACCATGGGACCCAGCTCCAGATGCTGGGCTGCAGAGATCTGCCTAGGGTTGCAAGGGACTGGGCATCTAAGCCCCTGGTTTAAAGTACTGAATAAAGGGAAACCTGTTAGGGTGCCTAGGTCTGTAAATACCTGAATGAAAATGAATGGTAGGTGATTGCTAAATATCTTCTAAGAAAGATGGAACAAACAACTATGTATTAGCCCCTGTACACACGGTTGGAGATTTCGACAACCAAATCCGTCGGATTTTGCCCGTCGGATTTAGTCTGTCGGATCTTGTCTGAAACTGTTGCATACACACGGTCGGACTAAGTTGTCGAAAAATCCGATCTTTCAGAACGTGATGGCGTAATTTCGTTACGATGGGACTACATTCAGGCTAGTAGCCAATAGCTTTGATGTAGGAATTTGATCTGAGCTTGCGTGGCACTTGGTCCGATCAAAATTCTCTACACATGATCGGAGTATGTCCGATCGAACCAGTTGGTCGGGAAATATTTCCAAAAAGTTGGAAATTTGGGTCCGACGGCTATTCCGACGGAAACATTCCGATGCATACCACACACAGTCGGATTATCCGACAACACGGTCCGATAGGACACATTCCGACGGATTCTCCGATCGTGTGTACAAGGCTTTAGATTCTCCCTATGTAAAACTAAGGAGTATATAAACAAACAATACTCTTACATTTTAGAGAGAGGGTGAAGTTAAAACGGTCAAAAACAGTCAGCTAATGTGGGTCCCTTCAGATGCAGGAAATGTTTCCATAGAGGATATGCCTTGCAGGGATGGTAATCTGTGGGGCTAAACAGTATGATAATAGGTAAAAGAGCAGATGGAAAAATGAGATATGAGAGAATCCACATAGATAGTAAAAAAAGAATGATAAGCAGTTTCCTTGATCGGCATGCAGCTCACATACATGGCCTCTGAAGATCACCAGTACTGTTGGCCTAACAGGAGACAGCTATAAAGGCCTCAAGGGCTTGAGAGATAGCTAATCCAGAGAAATGCTTTGTGGTTGACTACATTGACAGTTAATAGGATGAGGTCTGTGTCAAACGTTGTGGTGTGGGCCATCCCTGCAATAGGTGGAGATCTCCCGTTCCCAGGGCATGCAGTGTAGCCCCACCCATCGTGCGCAATGACGACCTGCATCCTGCACCTGCCGGTGTACCAAGATACCTCTGTGTAACACGGAAACCAGAGCGCTCTTTTTTGTTTATATATTGTTTATATCAGTGGTGATTAAATTCCACCAAAAGAAAACTCAAATTCTGTGAAAAAAAATGATAAAAATTTTGGGTGCAGTGTTGCATGACTGCACAATTGTAATTCAAACTGCAACAGTGCTGAAAGCTGAATATTGGCCTGGAAAGGAAGGGAATGAAATGACCGGCATTGAAGTGATTAAAAAAAAAAAAAAAAGAGGATGCTGCACCCAGGGGATATATGATCTCCTCCATGTCGTTTGGGTAGATCTTCTGAAAGGTTGTCTACCTGTGATGGTCCCTATAGGTGTTTAGTGTGATGGTACCTATAGGTGTATAGTGTAATGATCTCTATAGGTGTATAGTGTAATGGTCCCTATAGGTGTATAGTGTGAGAAGTGATGTGAGATATAATACATCAGATTGCAATGACCAGCCGTCTCATGTGTTGATGATTTTTGGGTATACGATGTGTGTTTTTCCTTGTGTGGGGGAGAAAACTGGCAGGGAAAGGGTTAAAAGATTACTCAGCAACCCTCAAGTACTCTGAGTTGTACCTGCCCAGCCTGGTCCTGGTCCTCAGTAGACCCCCCCCCCCCCAACAGCAGGAGAAGACCCCCATAGAATGAACAATAAACCAAAACCTATAACACTTACCAGTCACTTGATGGCCTTCTTGAATGGGTGACGCTGGACGTTGTCCATGGTGAGGCAGACCTTGTAGGTTCCGCTGTCACTTTGCTGGATCGAGTTGATGAAAATTGAGAAATCCACTTTATTCGAATGGGTTGGAAGTGGATGAAACCTTTTACTTTGGTGCTTCTGTGGGTCGGTTATATCACAGTGCAGGATAGGTGTGTAGGGACCTCCTCCTTCTGGAGTCATTCCCCACTCGATCCTAACACTGCTTGCACCAGAGAAATGATTGACAATTTTTTTTTCAGTTGGCCAAAATGAACGATCACTTTGAAAAATAAAATGTCTGGAGATGGGGGTTAGGACTGGATTTTATGTGCTTGTCTTCAATTTTCAAATTTCACTGACCTAAAAATAGATCCAATGATTTGTCAGTTGCCCCCTCCTCCAGAGGGAGGAGGGGGCAGCTGTCTGCAGTCTTCTTGGCCAGTGGTCTTTTTCTATTAGAGGGGGGTTAGCAAGGTCCACCCCATGACATTTCTGCAGTCCTCCCAGCTGGGGGTGTTTTCTTTTTAACTGGTGGGGGAGGGAGGGGAGTTCCTATCTTCCTAGATGGGGGTTCCCTATTATCACCCCCCTGCAATCCTCCTAGCTGGGGTATTCTATACCTGGAGTGGGAAGAGAAGGGAATTCCTGTATTGGTGTCCCTTTTTATCCCCCCCTCTTAGCTGGGGGTCTTTAACAAGAGGGAAGTTCCTATTGCATTCATGTTTGTTGGAGCTCTTCTTTAACTGGGGGGAGGGATGGGAGTTTCTGTATTCCTGGGTGGGGGGTTCCCTTCTGATCACCCCCCCCCCCCCCCGCAGTCATATTATCCAGGGGTCTCCTTTAATTGGAGGGAGGGAGGGTCCTGTATTCCTTGACAGGCGTTTCCCTGTATTTGTCTGTATTCCTGGATGGGTGGAAGAGGGTCCCTTCCAATCACCCCCATGCACTTCTCCTGTTAAAGTGTCTCCTTCTCATTTCCAGGGCTCAGTACAGCTGGAAGTGTGTATGTGGGGGGTTTCTGACTCCTTTGGCACAATTTTAGTGCATGTCATAACCATGCCATATGTTGCAGATTGGCACTGCATGCGCTTCTATTAGCCCTGCCTACTACTCCCCCCTGGGCACTGGCTAACTTTGCCCCGGCACCGGTTGCAAAGGGAGCCACAGTGGGATTTGTCTATAAAAGTAGATTCCCCACCACTGCTCTGATCCCCTCTTGTACTGCTCCTCCCATCCAGATTCCTTGCGCACCCTCCAAACAACGCTGCTGACCTGCTTTCCTCCACCTGGCTGCAGCTGATGCTGGGGCTGGAGATCAGGGCTGTGTTCAGATAGAGAGTGGGGGTGAGATGGGGGCTGGTAAATATGTCAGTCCCTTCCTGAATGAATACAGTGAGCAATTAGTACCTATCACTCCTGTGTTCATTCATCACTGAAGCATAGTAAACTGTGTTTGCTATACTTTGGCTTGTGAATGAATAGAAAGTCTCTTTAAGAGACGTTCATTCATAAGCAGTGCAGCTACTTTCTTTCTTCAGTTACTTTCTTTGTCTCAAAAGACTGACAAGGGACATTATATTGGGGGGCAAATTGACCTGGGAGGGAGGGGGAAGGACTATACTGAGTTACAGACTGATCTGGGGGGATTATACGGAGTTACAGACTGACTTGGGGGAAAGATGTACTGGGGTACAGATTGACCTGGGGGGATTATACTGGGGTACAGATTGACCTGGGGGGATTATACTGGGGTACAGATTGACCTGGGGGGATTATACTGGGGTACAGATTGACCTGGGGGGATTATACTGGGGTACAGATTGACCTGGGGGGATTATACTGGGGTACAGATTGACCTGGGGGGATTATACTGGGGTACAGATTGACCTGAGGGGATCAACTGGAGGAAAGACTGATCAGGGGGAGGGGATAATACTGGGAAGCAGGTTGACATGTCGGCCACACCCACTGTTTATCATGGCGCTGCATTATTACTCTTCTTGAGGCACCCAAAAAGGTGTCCCAGGTCTTTCCCAATTCTATAATGTATACTGCAAAAAAAAAAAAAATGCAGTCCGCCACTAAAGTGTTCAGGTTTGGCTTTACAAAGGTGGCAACCCCATTTGCCATCCTTCATTCTCTGAGGTTAAAGTGACCCTGTAACCACAGGGTCACTTTAAGTGATTGTAAACAATCACCTTGTAAAACAACCCATTCAGCCTGAAATGAAAGGCAAAACATTTTTGCTTAGATATATAAAAAAATTATAAATACCTTTTTTGCTGATTTTATAAGTGATCACATTCCCTCTGTTCTCAGCTGCATAAGAGCTGGGGGGGAGGAAAAGCAACAGTACACTGAGCTTGTCAGTGAATGGCTGTGCAGCGAGGGCATGTCAGGACAATTCTGATCATTGGAGAAGAACATACCGATTTCCCAGTACAGCTAGATAACTGCCCACGGTGTGCTCTCCTGCTTAGTGTGGTCCTTTTTAAAAAGGAAAGCAAGTAAACCAGCAAGAACACCAGGGATTTCACACAAAGGAAGCAATACAAAGAGAACAGGATACTTTCTCATACAAGTACATGCTACAGCAGGCATATAGCAGGAAAATTAAGTGTTGGGGTAACAAATGCTTTAACTAAGAGGCCACCCTGCAAAGGTTTATAAGCTTAATTTAGTGTGGACCATGTATTAAAAAAGGCTGAACCTTCTCTGCACCCCAGCCGCTGTATGTTTTTTTTATACTCTCAAATGTACTTGTACCCCCTTTGGGTGCTGTGGTTCCTCTGTAGTGGCGCCCTTTAGTGATGTATGGGCCGACAGGAAAAACCACTGCGACCAGCAGGGGAAGTGGAGATGCTTCTATTACAGATTACCTATTTTTTTTTTAAAAACAACCTGTGGTTAGAGAAAGTCGTTGCCACTTTTCTTATGATTGCTCCCTAAAAAGGGCCCCATGTATGAAATATACGAAATGAAACACTCACTGTGAAATCATTTTATTTACACATTCATACAGGATAGCCATGCCATACTCATTAATCATGATTCCTCTACAGATAAAAGACTTTATAGCAGCATAATTAAATATTTTATATATACATACTGTATGTGTCTGTGTGTTTTTCGGTAAAATAAAACAAAGGCGATTTTTTATTTATGGAAGACGTATATCGACTTTTAATGTCACAGACATTAACACTTAAAATATAATTAAATTAGATACATTCAGCTGTGGAATTGTGCCAGAGACAAAAGGAGAGAGAGCAAAGACTAACTGTTTTTGGTTAAAAAGTGTATCTTGTACATTTCTAAATTATGTACATAATCCACGGCAATAGGGAAGAATATGTTTTGCTGAAAGAACTGATAACACAAAATGAAACTGTGCACATAAATTGCATTAGAAGGTCAAACAGGAAATTAAACAACTTTGAAGAAGAGAAAATTATCTTTTTCATTCCGCACCTGGTACCCATTACAATATATGCTTATAGTCTGTAATCCCAAGAGATGGTTGGCATTGAAAATGTATACAATTTTATTTTCTAAAAAGGGGTGTGGTTATGCAAGTCCTAATTTGTGATCTATCTTAACATACACCTTTCCTAAGAGAAATATAGAGGTTTCTATTATTGACTATCCTGAAGATGCCGTCTGTCTGTCTGTTATGCAGACTCTCTGAGTCACTGACACAGAACAAGAATGCATATCAGGAAAAGTCAGATTGGAGGCCTAATATTGTCTTTCTATGCTTTGTCATTGACTCATGCTATTGAAGCAAAAGGGTCAACATAACAGCAAGTAAACGAGCATTTTAAAATGAGAAGAAACGGTTGCCTCCGGGAAAGGTTTTCTTTAACATTCAAAAAAAAAAAAAAAAATGTCAGACCAAAAAAAAAGACTGCTGTACAAACAGTATTTTAAATAGTCTAAAAATTGAAGTCTATTCTGCATAAATTATGAGATTTCCTTCCAGGCCATGCTTCAAAACAAAAGATAAATCTAAACAATATTAACTAGCAATAAAGACATTGTTTGACTATGTAATATATATATTTTATATATATATCTCTGAATTAATGGGTCTGTGTCACTATTCCAGGGAACGTAGCTATAGTCAAAGAACATGATTAGTTTAGAAACTTTTATAGATTAGGCATGCTGTAGTTCCAACAAGACTTTGGCTTTAGAAATGATCATATTTGGAAGAATAATGGTGTGCTTATATCCACAAATTAAAGATTAGCTTTCAACAGCCTGTCTACAATAAACTTGCAGAAGCCAAGTCTTAATTAGCTGATATAGAGTTAAAGTTTTACTAAACCCAGGACCCTGAATTCACTATATCTGGTCTCCCACAGTACACAGAACATGGAAATGCAATTATTTCAGTAAATATAAACCGCTAAATACCTTCTCTCATCTGCAGTTAGAGCAGTCTTGGGACTTCTATCAGTGTCCAGCCAAGCACTGGTTAAATCTTGTAGGAGGAGTTTTCTGACTGTCCTATGAGACTGCAAGACCCCTGACCCTCTGGACAGTGCTTATTGGTCCTGTGCTGCTCACATGCACTCTCTCCCAAGAAAAAAATAAAAACCTCTCTAGCAATGCACACCAAATTGAGCATGTGTAGCCTGACTCCATAGACTCTCTGCTATCAGTAAATTATCAGGGGAAATTGGAAGGAAGGGATGATCAGAGAAGCCAGCCAAAACAGCTTTTTTACGCAGTGAACAGGATTAACCCCTCAGGATCCACAGCAAGTATAACAGGCATGTTTTACCTCATATACAGACACAATTTTCACCAGGGGTGAACGGAATCACTCAAGAAGAAAACCAACTCTCTCAGAAAGGCCACTGAAGTCCAAAAATGCAGACAGCAAAAAATCTGTACAGTGACCTTCTGGCTTCTCAAAATAGGCATATAGCAAAGCTGTAAAGGAATTGCATACCCAGAAACACATGCTATGTTCTGCAGGCATTCCCTAGGGATCAATACTATTCTATTTCACATCAGCTGTCCACGTATAGCACTGAGCACCCCTTCCAACCAACAAAATGATGATATGAAAACATCTCAAGTGATAAAAGACTATTAACATTGTATTACAGTTTTGTTATGGATCTTAGAATAAGTGAGGCCTGGGAGCTGCCAGGGATTTTATATATATATATATATATATATATATATATATATATATATATATATATATATATATATATACACACACATACACACCTATATAAAATTCCCTATATAATAGGGAAGAATGAGCAGCGATGTCAGACCTACCCATCTTTGTTCAGGCCCTTTTCACACGGGGCGGACTGCAGCTTCGATCTGCTTGCTCAACAGAGGATCTAAAAAGGTGGATGACCGGTCCATGTCCGGTCTAGTTCGCGCATGCAGAGGGGATATGAACACAGACCACTCTCTATGGGCCACCGAATGTAAACGGACCGCCTGTTTGTTTACACCCGACTGCCATCCGATTCGATGGACAGATCGCAAGTGTATCCTCATTTGTCTGGTTTCAGAGGATCGAATTGGATGTAGGCGGGTGTAAACGGACATGATGCTCCGAAGAAAAGAATGGAGTTTCTGCACGGATCTGTCTGCAAAACTGACACGCGGACCCGATCGAAAAGTCCGTGTGAAAGGGGCCTTATGCCCCAGCCTGACGAGCTTCAAAGCCTCTCTCTGAGCCTACAGTAGCCTCATCCATCTACCCTGCAGCAGGAGAGGAAAACAGCATATTGCAGAAATTTGTGACAAAAAGGGTTCTGAGCTTTTACTTCTCATCACTTATAAATAATATAAAGGGGTTACCCATAGCCTGCATTCTGCTAGTGCACATGTAATTTTTGTACACCTGGTCTTTAATGATTCTCACTGTAAATACATAAAAGGCAAAATATGCAGCAAGATTCTACATGTCTGTTGGAAGATATCATTTAATAAGAATGGCCGATCAGCATACACCTGCTTCAGACAGTATGCTTGTTTGCTTTCTTGTGATAACAAAAAACTTTGCTTTCTTGCATGCAAAAGCATGCCAAAATAATTGTTATTTTCATTATAAATAAATCTACACAGCAGAGTAACAGAATTTCAGTTATTAAGGCAATATGTGAGAAACTGTTAGAAAAATAAACATTGACAAAAATACTTTCATGGGTTTACATAGTCAAACCACCGTATTTTAAAAACAAACTCCAGTTTTTAAAAATCTACTACACAAGCAGTTAAAGTAATATTTAAGGCAATATTTTCCCCCTAAAATATAAAAGGGGTTATACTTACGCCCTCTGTGCAACGATATTGCTGAGAGAGCCGTCGCTTAACTCCTTTTTTGGTGGTCCCCCACTATCGCTGTCCACTCCTTCTTCCGAGTGCCCCCTCAGCAAGCTGTGTGCTAGGGGGGAACGTGTGTGGGCATGCTCTCAAGCCAGGATGTGTGCGTCCATAGACATACACAGTGTCGGCGAGCCATGGTCTCACTCCCTCCTCACAGGAATTTGATTCCCGCTGCTGCCAGTGTCTCCTGTGAGACCAGGAAGAGCAGAGAGCAGTGCTGTACCCGGGACAGCGCTGGAGAGGTGAGAGGAGCTAGGTAAGTGTCTAGGGATGGGAAGGGGTGGGGGATTCAGGGGTTACAGTTAGTGGGGTGTTTTTTTTTATCTTAATACAGAGAATGCATCAGATACAAAAAGTTTAGAGTGTAGATCCACTTAAAGGTACATGCCACCTCCTGGAGCACTCTTTTTTCTTTATAATTTACTGTTTAAAGCAGGGTAGATACACAGAGTTTTTCTTTTTTTTGTTCAACTAGCGGGTTGAAAAAAAAAAAAAAAGAGTCAGATTCCTGCATCCACATCACTTGTGAGGGAATCTCTCCCTGCTGCGCTATTGTGTTCTGCTGGGGGGGACTACTGTCAGGAAACACAGAACAGAGCCGTCAGCTCCATGCACTCGGTTCTCCAGCAGTTCTGTTCGACAGAAGCCGGTCTAACTGACTACTATTGAACAGACAAGAACACACAGACACACACATTGAATTTTGATGCATGTACACCCTGCTTAACTAAGTTCCGATTGTATAGGCATCGCTATACCTCTGGCTCCTATACAGATATCCTACACAGCAGCTATACTGCCATTTGCAGGCTGTACTGCCCGCCCCTCCTTTCTCCTTGTCCAATCACAGAACACTTTACATTCTGTGAACCTAACTGCAAACTCCAAATTTGTTTTGCGAATGGACAGGGAAGAGAAAGAGCCTGCAGAGCAGCTGCTGTGGAAAAGAGACATATCTTTCCTTTCAGAGCGCCAGGTAATATCGAAAGCTATACTATTGGTGCTCAGTGAACCAATAAATTGTAAACAGAAAAAAATAGATCCAGAAGGTGGCCTAAACCTCCTTGCATGCCAGCAGATTTTAAATTCTCTTTAAATATAATCTCCAGTACATACACTCCCTTATATAAGTATATGTTTAACTCAATTCTTTAGTCATTTTCACATCTAATAAATTGGCAAGTGAAAATAACCTTTGATTATATCAGGGAAGGGAGAAGTATGAAATCTACGGGTGATGACATATTTTCCTGATTCTTGTAAGCAGAGATAATATTACTCTGCGTGGCTTATTTAGTAAGATTTTACATAAAAGGATTATTAATGTGTAAAGCACAGTAACAGTAATAGCAACTATTTAGATTTCATGTGTCTAAAGTCACATTATTGAAAAAATAATGTTGCTATGGTGTTGCGCCGCACTTTGTTAAAAAGAACCTGTCTGAGTACAATATACATTAGGCATTCCACATATTACACAGAATGGGGCTGTGTCAACAGAAAGAATTAAAAAAATTACAGCTTCAGCAAAACCATTGTTGTCTTTTGTTGGGATAGGATACCCCGCCCCTCTTCACCTCCCGTTTCAATGACAGGGACAGGAAATTAAGGGGAGAGGTTTACATTGGGAACACATACAGCAGTTTAATAGCATTGGTAGGAAATCTTTAACCTTCGGGTTATGCGTCTGCCTACAGGAGAATTGGATGCCAGGAAGCAAGACAACTGTGTAAGATATCCCAGAAGGAAAGGATATTATTGTAAGTGCACTAATTTAAAATCTATTTTCTCTCTTCTACCATTGAAGGACACTACATTTAAAAGTAGTCCAACTGAGGGGTGGGCAACACAGCAAATACTAACAGGTCTAGGAAAAGAACAGAACTGGGAACTACCTGCAGCCTAAGGAAATGGCCTGAAGGACTTTATGCTTGAAGTTGGCATCCAGCGTGGCTGAAACATCTATTGGGTAGCAAGCCTTGTAAATTTGGGAAATAGCAGTTTAATGCTGAAAAGCCCATATAGCACTCACAGGTATATTAGAATGCATCTTAACAGAAAGGGGGGGGGGGGCCTGATTATTGTGACCATTAGCTTAGATGTTTTGTCTGAGCTACCTAAAGATGGTGGAACAAGAAGCTGGTGCGCCCTTATAGGGACCAGCTGGGGTGACACAGAAAAAAATGAATCTTAATGAAAGAAGCCACGGCTGAGAGGTAGACTATGACAGCCTCAATCACATCCCAAAAATAGAAGGAAATTTCCTTTGGAAAATTAAGTACGGACAGAGGGGCGGAAGAATATTGTCCTTGTTAAGGTGAAAGGTAGAAACTACCCTAAGTTAAAAGGAAGCCCAGGGACTCAACACCACTGTGTCTGAATCCAAAACCAGAAATGGATCATTGCAGGATAAAGCTACAAGTTGGGACTCTCACAGAGGCGATGGCTACAAGGGATACTACCTTATGGTTGACAGTTGAGAGAAATGTCTACATAGCAATTTCTGAAGTGCAGTGAGAAACAAATTCAGATCCCATGGTGTCACAGGGGAACAGGGGGCTACATGAGAGACCCCTTTGTACTAATCAAGGAATGAGATGCCAATGGTTTCTGAAACAGCTATTGCACAGACCAGAAGCTTGATGGTGTTGAAAGCTAAACACTGGTCCAGAGCCAGCTGCAGGAAGGAGAGTATACGTCTCAAAGAAACTTCGAGGTTGGAAGCCCCAAGACTCACACAAAGCAAAGTACACCTTCCAGGTATGATGATAGACCTGGTGGGAAGTAGCCTTCCTAGCTATTAATATTCTAGGCTTCAGCGATGCCCCCATCTCTTAGAACCTGGGCTTCAACTGTTATACAGGTAACGCCAGCAAGTGTGAAGCAGGGTGGTAAAGCAGTCCTTGAGACAGAGGATCCTGACAATCAGGCACAACCCATGAGACATCTGCCAGTTATCGTACCAGGTCGGCATACCACAACGGCCTGGGTCAGTCTGGAGCAATAAGGATCACCAGAATGTCCTCCATTTCAATCCGGCGAAGTAGATGAGGAAGAAGATTTAAAGAAGGAAATGCACAGATCAGGGTGTACTGAGCCCACAGTGCCACCAAAGCATCCATTGTTAGAGCATTGCTGTACCTAGAGATAAACTTGTCAAGTTTTTTATTTAACCTGGAGGCCAGGAGGTCCATACCCGGTATTTCCCACCTGCGACAGAGAACACCTCCAAGAGTAGGGACCACTTCCCCACGAACAGGCCCTACTGACTGTGGACGTCTGCTGCCAAATGTTTACTGCTGGGATGTACACGGCAAAAAAAAAAAAAAAATGGTCATATTTCTGTCTCCTTCCTGAAGGTTGATATACACCACTGCCATTGTGTTGCCCAAATGAATCCATATTGGATGACCTTCCTGCAGGAAAGTCTAATGCTGCAGAAAGTGCCAGCACTCACAGCATTAACCCCTTCTGAGGTAGAAACTGGTGCGAATGGTGAATTTAAGGGCAAGCAACAACCTATAAAAATGTGGCAGCTCCCTTTGCTTGGGACAACTAGCCTACTCACTTAATCTTTAGAGACAGGGCAAGCACTGAGGCAATGCCAACGGCTGTGAACCTGGGACAACTCTGCAGCTAACTTTTACCAGAAAAGAGTTTGGAAAGTGCCCCATGCAGAACCCAGTGCATTCCTAGACAATCCTTGCAATGTACAGCCCAGCAGCAGCTGGATATAGTATTCCAAAAGCCAGGTTGAGGATGGCAACGTCAGATTGCTGCAATCGGAGAGTCATGCTCTAGCAGAATTGTGAAGTAGAGTATTAATTAAAAAAAATTAAAATTAAAAAAAATTGATAAGAAATAAGTGCTAGCAAAAAAATTGTTAGCCTGTAACAAAACAGCTGAACAAAAGAAGTCCATCCTCCTAGGACACTAGGAAAAAACTGAGGCATGCTGGTAGTGGAAGGGGTTATCCTGTGCTTGCCCACAGTTTTTTGTTTGCCAGAATCCAGTAACCCTGAAGGCAAAGGCTAAATACTTCCCGTGACCTCAGTGTCAAAAAAGAAAAGCACTTTTTTTAAAAGAGTTTTATAATCCATTATGTTATTGCTGTCAGTTTCACCACTAGTTCAAGTATTCTTTTGTTTTCTTTAATCAAAGAGACAGGAAGTGAGGGGAAGTCTTCCCTGCAGAGAGACTCAGACAGCAATAAAACCAGACCAAAGTTCTAGCTCTCCTCCAGTCTTTCCACAACTAAAAAAATATTATATTTTAACTAAAGTTACACTGGAATGGCAGCTAATGTCATTGTAAGATAAACATAACATGTTTCTTGGAAAAACATACATTATTTCATACATCAGTTAAAAAAAAAAACATTAAAAAGAAGCCTAACAGGTAGGAGGGATGCAGGATTGAAATTACAGGGGAAACAAAGAAAACAAATTCAGCAGTGCAAACAAGTACAGATCATCTTGATATTGTGTGCCCTGGACAGTACTAGATAAAATTTGATACTTTAGCTCTAAACGTTCCAGCATTTCCTATAGGAGCATTGGAATATGAGTACACCCGTTATGTCAGTAATGTTGTCAATAGTGCTTGGTACAAAGGTCCACTCCATCTTCCCATTACCACAAGACTGCACAGTCCATTTTGGAGAATCCAGGATCTTTCCTTCGCTGCCAGTAAGTGCCATTTGTTACCCATGAATCATCACTTGATTTTCTGCAGACGGCACAAAAATAAGTCAACATGATTACTGAAAAAAAGTGGTAACTAAAACATGTACGGTAAATGGGACATCTTCATGTGATTATTCACTTAATATATTGTTTCATTCTTTCTTTTTTTGCAAATATATATATATACAGTATATATTAGTAATTTTTTGGGCTTAAGCTGCACTTATTATTTTCTATTTTATAAAGACCTCACAATATTATATTTGACTTAGATCTACAGTATATGTTGTACATGGTCTTAACGGCCCTGTAGCACTGGTTAAAGGAAAAATTTAGTTTTAGTAAACTAAAGCTGTAGTAAAGGTCTTAGTTAAGTTTCTAGTTAAGTTTCCTCTGTTGGGACGCCAAGTGCTTTACCTGCTATTTTTATAAATGATAAATTATGAGATTACCATATTAGGACCAATATAAGACAGGAGCCCTAATTATCCTACATCCATGTCTTTGTGTGAAGAAACCATATTACCAGGAGGAAACTCATGTAAACACAGGAAGAACATGCAAACACCATGCAGATATGTCCTGACTGAGACTCAGACTGAGGACCCCAGTGCTGTAAGGCAGACGTGCCAACCACTAAGCCACTGTGCTTGTTCCCCTTTTATTGACATGTGTGCTGCCCAGCCCACTAGAAAGCACTGCTTTAATAGTATCAGCTTATCTACTCTTCCACACAAGTGCCACAAACTTTATTCTTCCATTCATCATTGGTAAAAATGGTGAACAACATTCCCCTAGCAGCGAATGGAAATTGCAATGAACATAAGAACTGCTGTGCACCAAGAAGAGTCGAATCAGGAGATTTTTTATATGGCAGCAATGGATTTCTGTACATGTTGGAACAGGCGAGATCAGTACGGAACATGAACAGGTATGTGTAACGCTTGAGGAGAGGGCTTTTAAAGGATAATACTGAAAGTCACAAAATATATATATAAGTAACTTTATTTTGCTTGTCTATTTACGCCTGAATATTTGTGGGTAAATCCCAAAATGATAATGAATATGCTCCTTAAGACCTAAACTGATTTTTAATCTACAATGAAGTCTGACGTGCAGAACTTCACAAGACCCTGCCACCAACTTAAAATATTATAGGTAAAAGCACAGAAAATCCAAAGCATGTTAAATGCTTGTGTTTTTCCATTCCATACAATATTTGTTATTCCCTTGCACTGTGCCTTTGAATATGCTAGAAAATCTGACAACTCCAGCAAAATCACTTCCCTTGCACAGCCCCCTCTTTACCCACCCCTTGTCTGGGAGTCTATTTTCTGTGCTAGCCCAACTCCTCTGCCCCTCTCCTCATCTCCCTACATAACAATTTATTTTGCTGATAGGGGCGAATCAAAGGTGAATACTATAAAGTGTCATCATATTCAAGATGGTGGCATCCAGCGGCAATTTCAGGCCTTTTGGATGTCTACACAAGGAAAGGTTCTACAGGTAAACAATATGCAGAAAATACACCTACAATCCCACTGGAAGGTATTTGTTGGAATGCATGGTCTGTTGATGGGGTTTCCAAGTAAACAAACAAGCAGCTGACACAGGCAATGGAATCACGCCTTCTTTGGGCATTTTGAAGTGCTGCAGTTGTACATGACTAAAAATCTGTCCCTATATGTTACGTGCTGGTACAATCTCTGTGCTCTCCTTATAGAATGTCCTTTAGATTTACTAAAGAATGTATTGTAAAAGCCTACATAAGCAATCAGTTTTTCTGCCAGGTAGATCGTCACAGTACATAGCTGCTGGAAAATTCACAATCACATTGCAACATGTACAGTGGGTATTCAGTGCAACTTATAACTTCAAGTGAAAGCTGTAACACCAACATGTCAGAAAAAAATAAAATAAATCAAAAACAGGATCACAGAGTTGAAAAAAGGATCACCCCCTTATGTCAGTATTTTGTTGAACCACCTTTTGCTTTAATTACAGCCTTTAGTCTGTTGGGATATGTCTCTACTAACTTTGCACATCTAGACTTTGCAATATTTGCCCACTCATCTTTGCAGAACTGCTCACGATCAGTTAAATTTGATGGTGGACGTGTGTGGACTGCAGTCTTCAAGTCATTCCACAGATTTTCAACAGGGTGTAAGTGTGGGCTCTGACAAGGCCATGCAATGTGAGGTAATTTTTGCTGTGTGCTTTGGGTTATTGTCATGTTGGAAGGTAAACTTTCTTCCCCATTGACAACTTTCTGGCAGAGGGCAGCAGATTTTCCTCAAGAATTTGATGGTATGTTGCCCCATCCATTTTTACTTCTATCCTGACAAGTTCTCCAGTTACTGCTGGAGAGAAACATCCCCATAACTTGACAGTTTCTTGCCTTGACAGTTGATTGTTTGCATCAGTTGCACTACCAGGGACTGAAATGCTCCAGAAAAGCTCTTTTTATGCTGAGCTAATCAAAATCGCCACAGCTGATCACAGTTGAAAGTTAAATGGCTTTGTGTGCCATTGACGGGTGATTAGCTACACCTGATTGAGTTTACAAATCATTTTTAGAAGGGGGTTCATCCTTTTTCCAACTTTCTTTTTTGACATGTTGGTGTTATATATTTCACTTGGATGTTATAAGTTGCACTAGTAAATACAGCTGGATAAAACAAAAACTGTGTATTTCTTCATTTCAGGCTGCAAACCAACAAAATGGGATTATTTTAAAGGAGGGTGATTGTTTTCCATACGCACTGCATGTCTGTATGAGAGCTTTCTGACCTTCTAAGTTCTGGCTGACTGAATAGGTTTGCAGATAGGGATGAAATCAAGCATACTTTGAGATGGCTCTAATGCAGACTATTCCCATACTGCCTACTGTCAGTGCACAGCACACATAATGATGTGGAACTACATATAAAATGTTCCATAATGGGCAACTACTTCACTCCAGCAGTTACATAACTCCACACCTGAAGAAACGAGGCTGATGCTCCAAACTGTTCTCCTCCAGTACTCTCCTCCTTTCTCTCTGCAGTTGTTCTATCCTTTGTTTTTGTGCTTCTGCTGCCTCCGCATTTCCTTCTTCAAGAAGTCTGTCACCAAATAAAACATCATACATGCCATTAGCAATGGAGAGTTTATTACATCCTTGAGAAATCTTTTTAGCTACGCAACACATGCTATGTAATATACTTCTCGGAGCGGCCATATTTTTCACACAACCTCCTTGCTAGTTCAGACGGTTTTAAAGTGGTTGTAAAGGCTCGTTTTAAAAACAAAACAAACATGTCATACTTATCTCCTCTGTGCAGTGGTTTTGCACAGAGCAGCCCAGATCCTCCTATTCTTGGGTCCCTCTTTGCTGCTCCTGGCTCCTCCCTCCTATCAAGTGCTCCTCAGTCAGCAGCTCTCTATGGGGGCACCAGAGCAGAGTCTGAGCTCTGTGTATACATTCAGACACGGAGCCCTGTCCTGGCCTGCCCCTCTTTCCCCTGACTGTCTGACTAACATTGATTTACAGCTGTGGGAGCCAATGGAGTAGCTGCTGTGTCTCAGCCAATCAGGAGGGTGTCCCAGACAGCTTAGACACTTGTGGACATCGCTGGAGAGAGATGGGGCTCGGGTAAGTAATTGGGGGGTGCTGGGGAGGCTGCTACACACAGAAGGTTTTTTTTTTTATCTTAATGCATAGAATGCATTAAGATAAACAACCTTCAGCCTTTACAACTCCTTTAAAAGGTCATCAATTTAGTCTGTGTAAGCACGCTGTTTACAAATTCCAAAGCCACAAAAACTCCTCTTCATATTGTCCTTGTAACGTCGTGGAAGCAGCCACTCTGTGTTCTTAAAGTGTAACGAAAGGCAAAACCTTTTTTTTTTTTTTTGCAATAAAAACAGACAACTATCAGTTTTTATTGCTGTCTGTACAATAATTAAATTTGGCAAAATGCAAGTCACATCACTGATAGTCCACTATTGGGAAATAATCAAAGTTGGTGCATTGGGTAATACATGTGGCTATTCATTACAAATCATAGCCCTGAAATAAATGATGATTTGGAGATATAACCACCCGTTCAAGTTATCTATAGGCTTATAAAGCTTGCTGAAAAATTTCTACAAACATCTGTGACAAGAATGTCATTGTATCTGTAATATGTTTTCTCTTCATACAGGAACACGTGTGGACAGTCATGTGGGTGTGGGAAAGGGGTATGGACCATTTCATTAACCTTCTTTCAAAACCACACACTGCTCTTGTTTTATCCTGCATCTTCCTGAGATTGATCCCCCTATGTGTCGCAGGTTTCTATGAACCAATTCACAAAACAAAATCAATGTACAGACGGTGCAAAATACAAAATTATAACATTTTGGGTGTCAATATTAGGTAGTACAAAAGCTACATGCTTCTCACAAGTGTCACACTCTATATTGGGCTAGATATTTAGACAATATTTCAAGCCAATTTTCTAAATGTGAGAAAATATTTTGTTCTTTTTTTATGTGCAGCAGTAATTTTTCTACTGCTCCTTATTTCTAATTGGCCTGGGGGCCAAAGAACTGAGGTGCTGGTAACCTTGAACATTTGGTTGCAATCCAAAAGGGCAAGTGGAGCAGGAATCGTTGGCAGTGGCATATCAGTTATTGGCAGTGGTGTATCAAATCACAAAACTGATTGTGGCACATAATAAAGAACATCTCATCCTTTGGCAGGTAAACCAGTTCACATACATACTGGTGAATACAGGTACAGTAACTGTATTTAGCAACTGGACTGCAGCTCTGCTTTAAAACTGTATGGGGAAACTAATAAATGTTGCGATCTGCCCTTTAACACTCTTATTATATTTAAGCTCCTGAGTAACAGAACTAAAAAATGTATCAGTAACCGATGACCGTACCTTTGGTCGGGTCTAAATCTAGTGTCAGTACAAGGTAGCAGTGACTTTGTCTTTGGATCAAATTCATTAAGCTGTAGCGCATTCTTTGTAAAGCCATAGTATAGTTCTGAATCCTTGGGCATTGGATCTGTTAGGAAAACAAGAATTACATATATAAAGTAGTACTTTAGTAAACATACTGTCTATGGTATAGAAACAGCTGTATGTGTAGTAACAAATACCAATGAGAAATCAGCATGAAAGCACAACCTCTAACAAAACTATGATACCTCTCTGAAACACACACACAGATACATAACTGCTACAATTTTACTACCATTACTTACTAGCCCTCCAGATGGTCATTGGTGAGGAGGGGGATCCACAGAATATGCTCTCATGCCATTTTCCAAAAAGTCGGTGCACCACTTTACCATCGCTGTCCATCACTGTCCCTTCAATTTCATGCACATTTGGGTTCCAGTATTTTGCCTGAATGAAAACATTTAGTTACAGTTAAATGCATAGTAAACCTAAATTAACATGATCATTAACATGCATGAGTGTAAACATTTTAGGAGCCTATCCGAATTTAGGATATTTTAATCAGAACTCCAATATTAATATATATATATATATATATATATATATATATTTGTTTTTAAATTTGTGCTTTCTCACTTTCAGGTGTAAAATATGTTGCCCTCCAGGCTTGGTGTGTAAGGTACCCTTGATGTGTTTTTTTTATTTTTTTTTATGCTCCAGCTGGGGACTGTGCTTCAATTGGATCGAATGGCTGTTTCTGTACTATGCCTAACAAATTATTCAACTTTTATTCTGTGAAAAACTGTCCTTCGGATTGTAGCTCTCTTGAGCAGAGGCATTCTTGTCCTCTTGTATTGAATTGTATTATAACTGTACTGTCTCATTATTTTGTGTTTGCTGTGCAAGCTGCTGGTGCTATATAAAACCTGTATAATAATAAAAAGTTATACTTATAAACGAACTCCAGTGCTGAACACAGCCTTTCATTTACAAATGTGCATTATCACACAAAGTGGGCTCACAATAGCCCAGGACTGAGCAGTGACGTGTAATGCCGCGTATACACGACCGGACACATGACCAGACTTTCCGCCAGACTATCCGATCGTGTGTGGGCTAGTTCGTAGAAACAGAACATGTTTTAAATCTATCCGACAGACTAAAACCAGGAAAACCATTCATCTGTGTGCTAGTTCAATGGACCAAGTACGACGCAAAGGCAGCTATTGGCTACTGGCTATTAAGCTTCCTTATTTAGTCCCGTTTACGTTATTACGTTCAAAACGAACGGACTTAGTCTGTTCGTGTTATGACCAGGTCCATTCGTTCAGAAAGTCCGTTGGTCCTAGTCCATCAAAAAGTCTGGTCGTGTGTACACGACATAAGTGCCACTGAATCCAGGAGGTGTCCAAGAAGAGTGCAGTAAAAAGGGTATGGGAGGCTTCATATAGGAGGCAGTTAGAGCCCTTTCACACTGAAAGCACCTGGGCGTTGGCGGCAAAGCTTTACTGTTGTTTTAGCTGTGTTATTCGGCCGCTAGCCCCCTGCTAGTGGACAAAAAAGGGTTAAAACCACCCGCAAAACGTCGATGCATCAGTGCTTTGCCGGCGGTAGAGCAGCGCTGCCCATTGATTTCAATGGAGAGGGGCGCTATAGGAGCGGTGTATCCACTGCTCCTACAGTGCTGCAAAGAAACTGCTTGCAGGACTTTTTGTGACGCCCTTCCAGCGCAGCGCCCCAGTGTGAAAGCACTCGGGCTTTCACACTGGGTTTGCAGCTGAGGCTTTTTTTCAGGTGCTTTACAGACACTATATTTAGCGCTAAAGAGCCTGAAAAAAGCCTACAATGTGAAAGGGGCCTTAAAGGGGAAAACTACCATGCTGAAGTTTAGAGTAGAGATGATTCTGCATAATAGGATAATGTATTCTGAACAGAAATGTATGTACAGTAAGTTCTCTGCAGGTTTGCATGGTAATGTAGAAAACTTTCTGAATTCATTCATGCATGCAAAAATTTAAAATTACATTACAACAAAGAGCAATGATGTGCAGCAATTAACAACATCTGATCTAATTTGACCTTTAATCAGCTAAGAATATCACGAAAGGATAATTACGTTTGGTTCTAATGTCATCTGTACCTTGCTCCCTGTCTTAACAAACAACCACACAGTGGCCATCAGCTATAATGTGGTAACAAACAACCAAATGAATTACAAGCAGCCGTCGGTCATTAAAATCACAAATTATTGTAGCAAAGATAAATGGGTTAAGATACCTTTATAAATGTGACTTTGCAATGGCAATTGCCATTCTTGGTGTTCTTGATGATTATCTCTCCATAATGTTCTATCCACCTTTGGCCACTTAAGATGTTGTGAATGCAGGAGGTCACCTTATTCCATTCATAATGATCCCCAAACCTTTATGCAGGAAACAAAAGGGAGTAAAGAACTTTAAGTTTAAGTCAATGTTTAAGTCAATATCTGATAAAGCCACAAGAGTGTGCTGTTCGGCAACAGTAAAAGCAGAACACTTCTCCGTGATAAACTGGAAGAAACCTAGAAAACCATTCTACGTTGATTTCATTATCACAACTCTACCATATAGACCATCATATACACCACATATATGAGATTGTTACCACCTTCACGTCCAAAGAAATATTATTTTTTTTTTTTATTATTTCCCGCAGAACCTTTGCCAAAATGCAAAGGCACATTAAAGAAGCATATTCATTGGTTTCATCGTGGCAAGCTGAGATCTTATATCAAAGCAGTTAATAAGTTGCCTGTAGACTTTGGACAACATTTTGCTGTCACCTTCCTCTTCTGGATAACCTTGCTGACTATCAGGTGAGGAATCAACACATTAGCAGTAAATACAACCCAAATTCCCAAAAAGTTGGGACGCTGTGTAAAATCTATATTAAAACAGAATGCAATGATTTGCCAATATCATAAACCCATATTTTATTCACAATATAAAACATATCAAATGATTAAACTAGGGAAATGTATAATTTTAAAAACAAAGAAGAAGGTAATTTTGAAATTGATGACAGCAACACGTTGCAAAGAAAACAGAGTCCCAAACTTTTATGGAATTGGGGTTTTACAATGCCACTTCCATAATATTAACATAAACAAATTGTGCATAACTAATAGAATTACAGGTTACTCTAATTTGTCTAGTGAATTCCAAGTATAACACCAATATCAGTGATGGACTTGCACATGAAGATCACTGCTGCATGCTGTTGAAGCACATGGGTTTTAAACTTGGACTTCACTAGATAAGTTAGCGTAACCTGGACTTGTATTATTTTTGCACAATTTGTCCACTGGTAATTTAATACTGCGGAAGTATGCATTATATTTACAGCTGATGTTTGGTGGATTTATAGATCAATCCTGAATGGCAGCTACAAAAATCAAGTTTTTTTCGATCGGCACAGACTTCCTTTATTGTTCTAATCAACAGGTTAGAAAACCTATTTTGACCACTGGTATTCCCCCCCATCAATGGTGCCTGCAAGGTCAGTCAATGCCACTTTTTTCTTCCTCCTCTCCCAATTCACCTAAATATGTTCATAATCCCATTATTACATGAGTGCATATGTGCCAAAAGTTAAACAATAACTTGAATTTAGAGGAGGTTAATAGATAATAAAGGTTGTATTCCTTCAATGCATCCAAGTTCAAAAACAAAAGTTAAAGTGAAAGATAAGCCTTATTAGTCTTCAAAAATGCCCCCCCCCATTCTACTTATCCTGCATAACCTGTATGTAGCACTAACCCCAAAGGAGCTGCTGGTTATTTTTGGGCTTACCAGTTACCTTTCGTTCTCCTTGTTTCATGTCTAGGGGATGTCCCGTGGTAGATGACTGTCAATAGATCCACTTGAATGGATTTTATTTGCAAAAACTCAAACCATTGAACAGTCTTTCAACTTGGGATCAGAGGGTTGGAAAGGAAAGTTCAGGTACTCTCAATTTCAAAGTCCAAAAACATTAAAGAACTTGCTTACTTTGACTGCATCCAGAGAATAGCCATTCGCAGCTGGATGAACACTCATGCCGCGTACACACGATCGAATTGTCCGGCTGGCTTGGTCCGGCAAACAATCCGCCGGACTTTATAACGAACGGACTTGGCCACACGGACACTCCGAAAGTCCGGCGATTTCTAACGCGATGACGTACAGCACGTACGACGGGACTAGAAAAAGGAAGTTCAATAGCCAGTAGCCAATAGCTTCCTTCTCGTACTTGCTTCATAGCATGCGTCATTCTTAGTCCGCCGGACTAGCACACTGACGAATGGATTGTCTGCTGAAAGCCAAGTCCAGACAAATTTTGAGTCAAAATTACTTTCTAAGTCCACCGGACTTTATCGTAAAGTCCGCTGGAGCCCACGCACGATCGAATTGTCTGGCATACTGTGGTCCGGCGGACTTACAATTTGATCGTGTGTACGCGGCATCAGATTGGACAGTCCCTCTCTCACAAGGCCTAGCAGCCAACCAGGTATTTACTCAGGAACAAAGTCTTTATCACCGACGTTGTTGCAGAACACGTAGGGAAACTAAGCTGTAGAACACTTGTAGGATACCTGGATCTTTCAGCCTACTTGGTGATATCCACAAGACCGGATTCTCTACTTCAGCCCTTCCAGGCTCTTGTTAAGAAAACCAACCCGTACGTGGTGTTTTTCTAACGAGTCCTCCCCTTGAATGCTCGAAGTTCAATGGGTCTCTCCCGAACTGGAGACAGCACCCATCCACCTTGGAATCCTTCCTTAGTTCCCTTGGGCTAGCCAGCCCGAGGCATTAAAGTCGGGTGGATCCGCACCCCAGACCATAGCCTTCCCGGGGGCTGGTCAGGAGGACCAGGGCCATGTAATCAGCACAGCATACTGGACCCGAACCACGTGACGTCCGCATCTTAAATACCCTCTCCCAGAGGGCACAGCCAGAGGGCCACTCCCACTGACCTGACTCTGAGAGTGAGTAAATTAAATGCCCAACCAGACCATAGTTCCATGCCTGCCACCAGAGACAGCACCCCCCTGTGGCCAGGCTGAACATCTCACAGCCCAGTCAGACTGACACAGAAGTCAAATTTAGGCAAATAGACCCAAACAAAACTGTAGTTTGGGTAAAGTTAACTTTTGAAAAACACATAGCGCGTTCTCTTCAGGAGCCCACCGCTAACATGTATAATATATATATATATATATATATATATATATATATATATATATATATAAAAAGATCTGTGTACTTCCCCTTTTTTAATCTGGTCCGGCGATCCTGCAGCTTTACCTCCCCCCTGTGTCAGTTAGTGGCTGCTGCAGGGGAGAGGAGGGAGCACCATGAGTGACGTCACAGCTCCAGGAATTCACAGCCATTTTCGATTGCTCCCTTACACAAGGGAGACAGAGCTGTGGGATCATGTGGCTGGAACAGTTTTAAAAAAAAAGATAAGTAAACAGAACTTTTTTTCATACAGGGTATGCAGGATAGGTAGGAGGAGAGAAGAGGAAACGTTTTTAGGAATAGTTAGCGTTAGCCTTTACTACAACTTTAAATATACTGCATCTTACCAGACCTACATTCTTTTTCAGGCTTTTTTCCCTTTGCTTTCGCCTGGTGATTCTGCCAGTATTACACTTTATGTCCTATATCTATGGAAGGGAGGCAGCATAACCTTAGACTGCTCTTCTGATTTGGACTACTAGAAAATCTCCCTCTTTTTAGCAACATTACATGGGGGTGGAGTGTTTTGTAGTTCACAGAAGATAACAGAAATCTTAAACAATGTTATCAGCTTTCTGCACAGGTGGTTACAAAGAAACTTGAGCTTAGCCTGAAAAAAAGAAAGACTAAGCAGCCATCACATCGACAGTACACTGCAATGTATTACAATTGTATTATTGGGTTTAGATATACTTTAAAATCTTCCCAAAACTTTGTAGACTCGTACAGGAGCTGTACCAAAGAAAAGACAAGATGGTACAAGAACATGCAATGGTGTAGTGTGTATCTGCTTTCTCAAACCTAAAGGTAGTCATATACACTTACCTCCAACCTATTGCTTTCCAAGCCCCTATCCCTTCCAATGTTTTACAGATCTTGTATTAACGAGGGTTAACACGCCTGAAACTGCTGCATGCAAGTCAGATAAATGGTTTGTACTTTAAAACATATCTGTACTGCAACACAGAGGTTCTAGATTCTCTAGAAGAATAACTGGCCACCAATTCCATGCTAAACCTTTAAAGGATAAGTTGACCTTTAAAAAATAAATTCACATTTTTTTTGCAGGTAAAAGCATGCGCATTTATTATTTTTTTATTGTCGGCCTGTAAAGCATTGTACCCATGTGTAGCTTTCTGCACGTAACTATAGGTAGTTACACTTTGACAGGAAGCATCAATGAACTACCTAGTAGTTCATTAAGAACTACAAGCCGACAGCCGCAAAGGCTGTTAGTACTTGTAGTCTCCCATCCAACTCTGTGAATGAACAGCGTGGCCAGCAGGGCAGAACCCCACATGGCAGTGTCTTATTTAAATTGTGCCAGGGTGTGCAGGTGCAGGGAGAAGATCAGTGGGCACCTGCGCAGTAACATGGTACAAGTTACACCCTGAATACGGGTGTAACATGTAACATGCTATAAAAGGTGAACTTCTCCTTTAAATTAATTATACTTATTTGGTGATGTACAGTGGGAAAAAAAAAATATTTGATCCCCTGCAGATTTTGTAAGTTTGCCCACTTACAAAGAAATGATATAATAATTTTAATCATAGGTGTATTTTAAATGATAGAGACAGAATATCGAACCAAAATTCCAGAAAAAAATACAGTCCAGTGAGTAAAATAAGTATTTGATCCCCAGGCAAAACATGGCTTTGTGCTTAGTGGAGAAACCCTTGTTGGCAAGCACAGAGGTAATAGGTTTCGTTGTCGTTGGTTACCAGAAGGGATTTTGGTCCACTCTTTACAGATCTTAAAGAGAGATCTAAATCCTTAAGGTTTCTTGGCTGTCACTTGGCAACTTGAAGTTTCAGCTCCTTCCATACATATAGGATTAAGGTCTGTAGACTGGCTAGGCCACTCATGACATCAATGTGCTTCTTCTTGAGCCACTCCTTTGTTGCCTTGGTGGTATGATTTGGTTTATTGTCATGCTGAAAGACCCATCCACCACCCATCTTCAGTGTTCTGGCTGAGAGAAGAAGGTTCTTATCCAAGATTTTACAATATATTGCCCCGTCCATTGGACCCTCAATGCAGCAAAGTCAGCCTGTACCTTTAGCAGAGAAACAGCCCCAAAGCATAATGTTTCCACCTCCGTGTTCGACAGTGGGGATGGTGTTCTAAGGGTCATAGTCAGAATTTTTCTTCCTCCAAACACAGCGAGTCAAGTTAATGCCAAAGAGCTAAATTTTAGTCTCATCTGACCACAGCACTTTCTCTTAGTCCTACTCTGAAATCTGCAAGGGATCAAATAATTATCTTTCCACTGTAAGCGAAAAGCTTTCTGTGTAAGCAATGCTTACTTAACAGGCACATGGATGGCTTTTACACATAATTTCTGAAAAATTCTAAACATGTATGTGCTATAAATTACAAAATGACGCAATGAAACACTGTCTTACCCAGGTAAAATCAAGTGTGTTGTACCAACTGGGACTATTTCCATGGATTTCCCCCAAAATTTATTTTTCCACCGGATATCTGAAAAATAAATTGGAGTGCTTAGTTTACCCAACTCCAAAAAGTGTAAGATTCCCATTGTCTTTATCACACAGGAAACTGCTACATATTGTCACTAGAGGGAGCAATTGTGGAGAATATTACATCTCAAGTGTTAAGCACTCCAGCGATTTCTAGTTTTAACTGCTTCCTAGTTGTAAATGTAAATGTTTCTTGTTTTTTTGTTACATACAGCGTACAATATTATTTAAAGAAGAACACCAAGCGACACACTGAAGAAAGACAAAAAAATAATAGGAAAGCAGAAGAGGGAAATAACATTTTGGCAGGCCAGAACCAGATCTTGTGAGATGACATTACCACTCACACAATTTAGGTATACTACTGGTATCTGTGCCCACTTTTCTTAGGGTGTTTATTTTTGTCTCCTACCTAAACCTGTATTTTTGTTACACGTTTGATCCATGTAGATTCTGTTCATTATTTCTGCAATATGCTGATTTTAATATGTTTTGTAAAACAGAAGAAACTTTTAACACTTATTGAAATAAAATGTTGGCAGGATATTAGATACTGCAGAAGAACAGCCTGCAGAGGCTAAGATCTGTTCAAGAAGGATAATGGTCATTAAAAATATGAATGTGCTCCTCATACGCTTTTGAGAGGGGATGCCACTGAAAGGGATATTAATGGACGGGTATTCTAGTCGAATCCACAGATTGTATGTTCTATGTTTGCACATGTCTCCAAGATCCCAGCCATATACACCGCCTTGTGATATTTGAGAGGGTCCAGGCAACCTGGTCCCCCTCTCTGTTTCGGTTGAGTCAGTAGAGTTTAATTCAATCGGTGTGCGTTTTGAGCCTATGAGAAGGTAGAAAACTCTCTACAAATTTGTTTATGGAATGTTTTCAGAATCCCTATTGGATGGGGTAGAGGAAATATAAAAATCTAGGAAGGGCATTCATCTTAAGGATGAACTACAAACATTTCTCTGGCATCCACAGGTCCTGTTTAATTTTTGTTAAGAAAAAAAGAGAAATTAACTGAAGAGACGTCTTTAAAAGGAGGAAAGTTTGGAACATAGGAATGCAGTTCTTTCTGCACTCCTGTGACCATTTTTGTTCGACAGGGGCTAAAGCTGAGGTCACAGGGCCAGTCTAGGGTCTGGAAATATCTTGACAATATTGTCGTCATCCACCCAGATGCCTGGATTGGCAGGTGGCTGAGCGCCTGACCCAGCCGTTCCTGTCCCCTCCACAGGCCAGAGCTGCAGTGAACGCTGGAGGGGCAGAGCAGAGAGCTGGTGACTGAAGGTCATAAACTCTTTACAGCCTGAAGGCCGAGAACTGAGCGATCAGCGGTGTTTGATTACTCAGTTTTCTGCCTTAGGGCTGCAGGAGATAAATGCAGCATCGGACCAATGCTGCATCCAGCTAGGTGAGCAAATATATATCATTTTTTTTTTATATATAAAAAGTCAAAAAGATGCCCAAATATTCAATACGGTGTTGGGCCAATTAAATGGGAAGTGACTCACAATACTTGCAAGAATTCATTGCAGAACATTGATATTAAGAGCCACAGATTTTTGAAGATGTATCTTAAAATTTGACAGAGCATCGTATGTTCTGAATTCATTGAGAAGATTAGTGTGGTTATGGGTTGTGTGAGGAAAAACAGCAGTTCTTTTGCATAATCTGCTACCTTGTGTTCAGTGTTGAAGGCCTTTATTGTCAAGATTAGACCATATATTACATAACAGGGTAATGATGGGGTATAGTGGGCAGCTGTGCCAGATGTCATGTAAGTCCAAGCTGTCAGAGATGGGGTCATTAATTCTCACCATGGCTATAGGGTTTTGAATACATTTCTTCTATCAGTTTCAAGAAGTTGATCCCCATTTCTAGATATTGCATCACTGCTGTCATAAATGTCCAGCCTACTCGACTGAACACCTTTTTGGCATTGCTTGGGTATGGCCTTTTCTGTTGCAAGATGCATCATGTTAAGGGGCTAGTAATATTATCTTTCACTTCTCTGTAGGAACAAGGCCTACTTTGTCATTGTAGATAAGTCATTGGATCATCAGAACCAATAAAGAACCAAAGCTTAAACAACATGAGGAGGCCACAAGGGTAAGGGAATGCCTTGTTTTATGTTGCATGTGCACAATGCTGGCTTATTACTGCACCCTGTCCCTGAACACTGTGGAGGAAATTATGACATGCTCCATGAGTTGCATCAATGCGCACTTTATCCTAATGAGGCGGTTACAAAAATAAGAAGCTTGGAGATTAGAACCAAGGGTTGAACGTAACATATCTAAAGCCCTTATTTTCTTAATTTTGGAGGGAGTAAAAAATGGTTAAAACCTTTGCCAGTTTTTTTTCTTTTTGTAATACGTATCCTCTATTCCTGTCCAGCTCAAAATTTTGGATTCTCCCTCAATTTCAGTCCCCATGACAATGGTCACCAAGACAAATAGAGAGGATGAATCTTCATAACAGTGTTACACATATCAATAATTTTTTTTTTACAGAAGTTCTAACCCCACACCACTCAATCCAATTACTATACAAAAAAAGTTTTTAGACACACTTTAAAGCCTGGCCTCCAATAACACGAATGGTGGAATGTCCCTTTATTTACCAGGAATTGAACACTTTCCCTTTATGATTAAAAATCCTTTTTAAACAGCTGTAGATAATGCATTATTGGGATTATGGTTATGGCTAACATTTCAGCATATCAATAGGTCTAAAATCATTTCATTTCTCTAATGAAGTAGAGATAATGCATTCCTAGTAGTTGCTTCTTATTATAACCAACTTCTAATGTATATTCAAAATCGCATTTACAAACATAATTTCTTCATTAAATTCCATTAGCAGCCATCAGCTCCACACAGTAGGGAGTTTATGCTATTCGGAAACATCCTGCATCCCAGGATGACACCTGACCCACTAAAAGCTACCGGTAATTGCAGTCAAACATGAGACATCATTATAATTCATGATTACAATTCATCATGTGTGGACATGTTTTCAGGTTTCCTTTGCTTGCTCTCTGGAGTGGAAATATCTTAAAAGTTAGGTTCTAGCCAAAGAGCAAACTGTGGGATTGAAACACAAAGATGTGAAATGTGAAGAGATTTAATTGCTATAATATTTGTGATTTTCTGCAGCTACTCTTGTGATTCAATACAACCCTGACACACTGCATAGTTAGGTCAGCGACCTCACTTTTTTTTTGTTGCATACTCTTTTTTTCATACTTCATTTAGCTACAGTACATGGAAAAAAAATGCTGCATTGTGTTATACAATCCTTCATAACAGTGTGCAAAGTCAAAGAATACACATCAAAAAGCAATTTAAACATAAGCAATCAGGGGTGGCCATCCATTAAGTGTGCATGGGCGCCGCCCCCCCCCCCCCCCATCCATGCGTCTGGCCCCTTGCCTGAATTACAATGGTGGGAGTATTTTTTTGAAGCACCTGAAGCCCGAGGCTCTAATAGGCTTCAAAATAGGGTGGGCTTGGTGCGCAGAGAATGCGAAGGAGCATACCCAGGTGCATTACAACAGCGAACGAATATTTGCTATTGTGACACTGATCCTCCTCCCGGCCAATCAGGGATTTGAGAGAGACTTGACAGAGAATTGAGACCCATCACCCGATTGGCTGAAAGGACAGGCTATCCTATTGGATGCCTAGGAGGAGAGTAGTAGCCATATGCTGGAAGCCGCTATGATGGAGGAGAGGACACAGAGCTGCTGCCCGCCACCCGTCTAGATGGGTCAACCAAAGAATTGTTAAGGAAACAGATTGTTCCAGTGACCTCACTTTTGCCTTGTAAAGTTAAGCAATATAGGTGGAAAACCTCCCCACCCCCCTGACTACTGGTTGGACATTGGGGGATCAGAACACTCATTAAATCATCCATTTGATTTTCCCTGCAGGAATCAATCTTCCAGTGATTGCCAGGAGTCACTTTGTGATATGGTAAACCTTCAAAGGCTTACTGAGCTTGTTCTTCCTCTGTCAAAACAACTTAGGTCTGAAGTCCCCTCCTGGTTAAAGCTGCATACAGGGTGGATGTGTATCACCAATCAAGCAGTCAGCCATCACGAGGGATGAGAAGACCGCTGTGAGAATAAGCTCAGACCGCCGTATGGAAGTATAGAACCGCCAGCGACTCCAGCTCTCATAGAACTAGCAAAAGATCAAATCAGGACAGGAGCGGGCTGCAATGCGTTTCCACGTCGCCGCCTCCTTCAGGCAAAAACTTGTAGAGATCAGACACCTGACTGACATTTTTGACACTTTTTTGTGAACCAGTGACATAATTACAGTGATCAGTGCTAAAAATATGCACTGACATTGTATTAATGACACTGGCAGGGAAGGGGGTTAACATCAGGGGTGATCAAGGGGTTAAATGTGTTCCCCGTTTTTGTTTTCCAACTGTATGGGGGACTGGAAAAACACAAAGATTCATCTTCCAGCTTAGCAGGAAGACAGGTCTCAGTGTCATCCCCTGTTAGAACGGAGATCTGCCTTGTTTACTTTGGCAGATCACCGTTCTGAATCTACCGAAGCCCGGACCCGCTGATCGGCTCCCCCGCAGGCCAATCAGATCTCTCCCACGAAAGCTAGCGCATGAATTGCCGTATCAGAGCAGCGATTTGCATAGCCGAGCCACCTTGCAGCAGTACATCTGCGGCAGGTGGTCGGCAAGTGGTTAACATATATTTACACGTTTTCACAATAAAGTGCAAAATTTTGAAATATTAATTTTTTTTGTTTGATTTCTGACAGCTGAAGTGCAAACAAAAACGTTGTGATAGGTATCGGTAATTGGTATCGGCGAATGTTAAAATAGACAAAAAAACTAAAAACCCTAATGTAACCTATTGGTAATTTTTTATTTGTTTACACATTACATTATTTTTCATTACATTTCTTTACAGCAAAAAGTATTTTGACTTATTTTTTTGCCATCTTGTTTGATAACCTAATGTTCAGGGGTTGTAAATCTTTAAAATAAAAAAGTTCTTTGGAATCGTGAGAGAATTATGATCTTTATTCTATTCTTTTTATTCTTATTTTAGTTCTAAAAAATTGTGATTCTCATTTTATCCAGAATCGTGCAGCTCTATACCCCTTGAAATTTACCACACCTCTAACAAACCTCTGAGGGCTTCACAGAAAAGCTGTATTTATACTGAGATTAAATTACACACAGGTGGACTCTATTTACTAATTAGGTGACTTCTGAAGGCAGTTGGTTGCACTAGATTTTAGCTAGGGGTATCAGAAGAGAGCTGAATACAAATAATGCATGCCACACTTTTCAAATATTTATTTGTAAAAAAAAAATATGTGAAAACCATTTATTATTTTCCTTCCACTTCACAATTATGTGCCACTTTGTGTTGGTCTATCACATAAAATCCCCAAAAAATACATTTACGTTTTTGGTTTGTAACATGACAAAATGTGGAAAAATTCAAGTGGTATGAATAATTATTCAAGGCACTGTATGTGCCTATATCTATTAGAGAGTTACCTATGGAGTCAGTGAGATTGCTACAGTACTTGGGTATTAAGATATAAGTAACAACATAGAAGAAGAATGGAATTTTAACATGGCAGTTTTCCAGGTGGGGATTGTAGAACTAATTCAAAGTCTGCAGATATATTTTCTTAACTATCTTTCACCATGAACAAAATTAAAATCCTGATGAAATGAGTATATGAAATCCAGTTCCCCCCACTGCCCTAAGGGTCCTTTCACACGGGGCGGATCAGTTCTGATCCGCCCCGTGGATGTCCGTTTGCTCAGCGGGGATCACTCCGCCGATCTCCGCTGAGCAGGGAGATGACAGTTCCGTCTCTGCACACTGCGCAGGGACGGACCTGTCACAGCGCCGCTCTCCCCTATGGGAGATCGGATGACGACGGACCGCAGTGCCCGTCGTCACCCGATCCGATCCGCAGACGGATGGAAAAATAGCTTTTTCCTCCGTTACACTTTTTCGGATCGGAGCGGGTCGGATGTCAGCGGACATGTCACCGCTGACATCCGACGCTCCATAGAGCTCTATGGAGCACCCGTTCAGGTCCGCCTAAAAAACTGACAGGCGGGCCTGAACGGGACGTCGGTGTGAAAGAGGCCTAAAGATGTAGCTGGAACTTTATAATTTGGTCACCTGTAAATCAGCCTCATTAGAAAAAAATAATTCTGTTTATTATGTGTAGGAACCCCTAGTATCGTATCAGAATCCACTCGGCTAAAGTCACATCATTACTATATGAAATCTGGTTGACTACTGTGGGTTATTGCACCAAGAATTAGATCTGTTCATTACTGTCTATGCTAATGATCGTCTATTATAGGTATTTATGTATTTACCTTGGTATAACATGAATTTGTCAGACTCAGCATGGCTAGCAGATATGGGTGGGTGGTGGCTAACCTGTAAAGAAAGCAAACATAGTTTATAATACAGTATTTTTAATCTTGAACCATAAACACTAAAGGAATGAAGTCACTTTTCATTCATTAAAAGACAAAATTTAAGATGCCATTACAGTTAGTACAGTATGAGCGGCACAGTTGGTGTTGTTCTTCTATCTAATAAATTGTTCTACAGTGGCAGTACCAAGATATTGTGCAAAGAAAATTGTGCTGCGCATTAGAGCATTAAGCTTCTGTGCTTTGAATCCCTTATTTAAAATAAAAGCAATTGAATTCATGGCAAATATCTCTTGGTGTAGAAACATGGAGGAGTCTAAGCCAGTTACATTCCCCCAGTGGCATACCTAAACTATTTGGCACCTGGGACTGATAATTTTTTTCTCAACCCTAAATAAAAAAAAACTGTATATTGTTTATGCCATGATTATATCAATTAATATGCCCATTAAAAAACAAAAAAGCTGAAAAAAACACTTAATCAGTACTGTATAGCCACCACCACAAATACTGTAGGTACCTTTCTGAAACAAAAGGATATATAATCACCCAGATTCCAAACCAGTTTGGCACATATGTTACGAGCACTAAAAAGTGAATATGCCACTATGCCCATGCAACTCGTGGTTAACCCTTAGCATGACACACACCATTAATGACACCATTTGTCTTGCCAGCTGATACAATGTGTGATGCTCTGCAGTCTACCCATAGTAAGATCCATGTTGTGCTTGCTCAGTGAAGCTTTTAAAAACTACAGCAGAAGCATTATGCAAGTAACTGTTTCAGTGCAATAACATATAAAACTATAGTTCAACCACTCTGAGATAAAGTTTTATCATAAAAATACGTTTTATCCTAAAGCTATATCTGAAAATGTTTTACCTACATGTTTTAAGGCCCCTTTCACATGGGCGGATCGATCGTAGATGGTAAAAAAAGTCTTTTTTGTAGGACCATCACTACACTGATTAGATGGGTTGGAAGCACACCATAAAATACAAGGAAGCGTTGGTTGGTTGACCGCCCACCCCCCCAAGAAAATTGAGCACCAGCCACCACTGTAAATGACCATCACACATTCCTATCAGTTTCAGTCAGGTTTGGTGACAGTCCAGATGTCTATTTTTACCATTTGACCTTAGCACGCATCCCCCAGATTTGGTGGTTCTTAAAGGGCTCCATATTTAAAGCTGTGAGTGGTTAAATTGTGAGTGACAAAGTGTGATTGTATAACAATATACTAACTGGCCACACCAAAATAATTAGTCAGAATTAGGTTTATGTGAAAAACTGAATATCGTTTCATATATTTTTAAATATATGAAATATATATATATATAAATATAAAATACCCGTATTTGCTTTGTAGCTAGAGGGGAAAAATAGGATTTTTATAACAGCTTACCTGTAAAATCATTTTCATTTGAGGTACATCACGGGACACAGAGTCTCAGTAATTCTTGATGGGTTAAAGGGTATCACTAGGTGATTGGACACTGGCACACCCTAAACAGGAAGTTCAACTCCCTATATAACCCCTCCCCTTACTGGGAGTACCTCAGTTTTATAGCAAAGCAATATAAGTGTATTAGAAGAGAGGAGGGACCTTTATGTCCCGTGATGTACCTCAAAAGAAAAAGGATTTTACAGGTAAGCCGTTATAAAAATCCTATTTTCTTTCTCGTACATCATGGGACACAGAGTCTCAGTAATTACTGATGGGATGTCATAGAGCAGGGATATGCAATTAGCGGACCTCCAGCTGTTGCAGAACTACAAGTCCCATGAGGCATAGCAAGCCTCTGACAGCCACAAGCATGACACCCAGAGCCAGAGGCATGATGGGACTTGTAATTTTGCAACAGCCACTAATTGTAAGTCCACTAATTGCAAATCCCTGTCCTAGAGCAATGCCATCTGAGGGGAGGGGAACCAAACAAAGTAGGGTGTAATCAGACATGACGACCTTGTACCGATGCTTGCAGCACACTGCGCCCAAAGGCGATATCCTCATGCCTTCTCACATCCACCTGATAAAATTTGGTGAATGTATGGACTGCTAACCAGGTTGCGGCCTTGCAGATTTGAGCCATGGAGGCCTGGTGATTCACTGCCCATGAAGCACTAATAGCCCTAGTGGAGTGCGCCTTGATCTGAAAAGGTGGAACTTTGCTTCAAACCATAAGCTTGAATTACTACTTGTCGAATCCACTTAGCAATGGTAGATTTCGATGCTGCCTGTCCTCTATTAGGACCTTCTGGTAATGCAAACAAAACATCAGTTTTGCGAACTTGAGCAGTCGCTTCCAGATAGGCTTTGACTGCTCTAACTACATCCAAAGAATGTAGTGACGTTTCTTCTGTAGAACAGGGATTCGGAAAAAAGGAAGATATGGCTCTTTACAAAGAAAGGGCCGCTAATTCTAAGACTCTTCTGGCAGAAGAAATGGGCACCAGAAAAATGTATTTCCTTGTCAACAGAACTAAGGGAATTTGATGTATCGGTTCAAAAGACTGCTTCTGTAAAGCTGAAAGGACTAAATTCAGGTCCCAGGGGTTTAGAGGCACCTTAACTAGAGGATTAAGGTGCGTTACCCCCGTATAAAGCTTCAGACCAAAGAATGCGAAGCAAGCGGACGCTGAAACAATACTCAATACAGTACTCAAGGCCAGCTTAATTTCTAACCCCATTTGCAGAAAGTCAAGGATTCTACTAATATTTTCTGGGATGCCAACCCCTGGATTCACACCAGGAGCTATAAGCTTTCCAGACTCTATGATAAATCATTCTGGAAGCTGGTTTCCTTGCATTAATCAAGGTAGAAATCACAGGGCCCGAAAGCCCACGACTCTTTGGAATGAGGGTTTCAATAGCCAAACCGTCAAATTTAGCGTTTGTAAGGCAGGATGGAACACTAAACCTTGGGATAACAGGTCTGGACGTGACGGTAGGGTCCACAGGGAACCTACTGCCATCCTTACTATTTCTGCATACCAAGCTCTTCTGGGCCACCGGAAACACCGACTTCTTTTCCTGCCTGATCCTACGAAGAAGTCGTGGCAGAATAGGAGGGAATGCATAAATCAGTGAGAACTGATGCCACAGAGTTACCAACGCATCTGTCCTGCATGCAAGAGGATCCCTTGTTATTGACACAAAGTTGTCGATCTTGTTGTTGAACCTGGACACAAAGAGATCTACATCCGGAACACCCCCATTGCTGGCATATGGCCAAGAAGACGTCGGGGTGAAGAGACCATTCCCATGGGACTAACTGCAGGTGACTCAAGTAGTTCACCTGCCAGTTCTCCACCCCCGGAACGAAAATTGCCAATATGCACTGCACATGCTTTTCTGCCCAGATTAAGATCTGGTTTACTTCTCCCTGAGATGCATGACTCCTGGTGCCTCCTTGGTGATTGATATAAGCCACTGCTGTGGCATTGTCGGACTGGATCCTGACAGGGCAACCCTGTAATCTGAGTGTACAGGCCTTTAGGGTCTGGATGTTGATGGGTAAAGTCCTCTCGGTTTTGGACCATCTCCCTTGGACAGTCGAATGTTCCAGGACTGCCCCCCAACCCGAAAGACTCGCATCTGTTGTTACCACTCTCCAGGTAACTGGTAAAAAGGATTTTCCCTTTTGCAGATTTTCGGCTATCAACCACCAACTGAGGCTCTGACGCACTGTAGGAGACAGACACATCGGAAAATCTAATGCCTGAACCTTCTTGTTCCAGGCAGACCAGATACTGTTTTGCAGCAGTCTCGAATGAAACTGAGCGTAGGGAACTGCTTCGAATTAAGCCACCATCTTCCCCAGCAGCCTCATACAAAGGCGAATAGAAGGACCCTTGTTTGCCCTGACTACTTGAATCAGTTCTTTTATGGCTCTGATCTTTACTTGGGGTAAAAATACCCTCTTCTGGGCTGTATCTATGACCAGACCCAAATACGCTAGTCTTCTTACTGGTTTTAAAGAAGACTTCTCTAAGTTGAGGATCCAACTTAGGTATTCCAGGTAGTTTATTGTGGTGACCAAGTTTTGGTCCAAGCGGGCTACCGACCGGTCTATCAAGAGAAGGTCGTCTAGGTATGCTATTACTGTTATACCTTGGGCCCTTAATCTGGCCAGAGGAGGGGCAAGATTTTTGTAAACACCCGAGGTGCAGTAGCTTGTCCGAAAGGCAGAGCTACAAAACTGAAAGTAGCGTTTTTCTACTTCGAAATGCAGGTACTTTTGATGAGCAGGGAAAATAGGTACATGCAGGTACGCATCCTTGATGTCTATTGACGCCATAGGTTCTCCTCCTTGTAGGATGGAGACGAATGATTGGATCGATTCCATGGGAAAGGACCGTATTTTTAGTAATCGGTTTAGATCCTTGAGATCTAGAATGGGTCTGACATCTCCATTAGGTTTGAATAAAACCCCAATCCCTGCTCTTGCGTGGGAACTACCCAGATAACTTTTTGCGACGATAGTCGCTCCAACGCTAGAAAGAGAGACATATTTTTCTCGGGGTCTCTGGGAACATTTGATCTGAGGAAACAAGGAAAGGGGAATTCTCGGAACTCCAGTTTGTAACCTAGAGCTATTGTGAAGACCACCGATCTGTCCTGAAAATCCTCCTGCCAAAGCCTTGAGAACTGTAGTAGTCTTCCCCCCACCCGAGCGAGCGGGGGCGCTCCTTCATAAAGAGGCTTTAGCGTTTTGTCTTGTAGACTTCCTCCCCCAGGACTTCTTTTATCCCTGGGGTTGTCTCTGAGATTTAGTTCTTGAACTAAATCTGATGCTCCTGGCACTGGGGACAGAGCATGTTTTAAAAGAGTGACGCTTATTACTCTTTTTAACTGGTAAGAGGGTGCTTTTCCTACTAGAGATCTTTTGAATATAATTATCCAAATCCTCCCCGGACAGCCTAGTACCCCGAAAGGGAAATCCAGCCAGAAGCTTCTTACATGGTGATTTGGCTGACCAATTTTTCAAACATAAGATTCTATGCATATGCACCAACCCAAGCGTAAGGTGAGAGGTCTGGAGGATAGAATCTCTGATTGCATCAACTGCAAAGCACAAAGCCGCTGGTAGGTTGGCAAAACTTTTAGCACCTATTTAACATGGTCTTTCAAGTACTGACAAACTCCGATTGCTGCCACTGCAGGTTGAGCCACTGAACCTGCCAAGGAGAAAACATTTTTAACAGGAATTGCAATTTCTTATTAGTTGGATCCTTCAGCATCTGAGCGTTGTCAACAGGACAAGCCAGACTTTTATTTACAGAGGATATGGCGGCGTCAATCGCCGGTATAACCCACATCTTAGTAAATTTTTCCCCCATAGGATAAAGTGTTGAAAACTTTTTAGGAAGGAAAAAATGTTTATCTAGGTGATCCCACTCAGAATAAATAAGCTTTACCAGTAAACTATGAACAGGAAAGGCATGTGTAGTTTGAGGAGGCTTCAGTGAACCCAAACAAGAGGAGGGTTCTTTTACGGGCAACTTAAATGTGGAGTGGACCAATCCAGTGAGAATTTGCACTAAGACTTTCTCATCCCGAGAAGCTGAAGAGGGCCCTTCTCCACTTGATTCCTCAGAAAAGGAATCATCAGTCTCATCCCGGTCCTCTGAGGGGGATACCTCTCCTTTTTCCCCAGAGTTCCACTGTTTGAGGGTCCCGGGTGGAGGAGGGGGACCTAGTGCATTTTCTTCCACTGAGTGAAGATGCGATTAAGGTCACTAATCTTTCCTCTAATCCATTTATGGTTGAGGAGAAAACCTCCTGCGTAATGTATACAGGGGCTAAAGTACCAGAAGCAATTGCAGCCCCTGACCCCGACGGCTCACCCTGGCCAGCTTCCCTAGGTCCTTCAGGAGGGGAAGATGCTGCAGATGGGGGGGTCCTCAGAGCCTGAGGGTGATCTCTTTAAGCCCCTACTCTTTGGGGTATTTGTACCTCTTCTGCAGATAGCGCCAAGCAACAAAGGTAGAGGTACCACAACAATGCACTGACTGCTGAGCACTGTAGTTCAGCAACTGCCACTGCTGCCAAGACCCAGTCTGGTGCTTGAGTAAATTGCTGGCAGGGAATGCCTGGGTCCCACACTCACATGCGCCAATCTGCTCTGTGTCCCTCCATAAGCTGTGTGCACCTGAAAAAGAGTGCACTTTATAGCCCGTGTAGCCAGCGATGTGAGCGTCTAACCACGCTGACGTGACGTTGATGCTCTGCCCCCCTCCTCCACCTGCTCCTTACGCCCCCCCCCTCTTTAAAAAAAAAAAAGACTGCTTTCCCGCGCGAGCCAAGGCTCCAATCCTTGGCACCAGCATGGATGGGAGGCTGGGGCGGAGGAGAGAGGAGGGTCGGTGGATGGGAAGCTGCTGTAATGGCGGTGGCGGATGGCGGGCGGTATACTACTGCTTCCCTGTGCCTTGACCTAAGCCGTGGGGGGAGAATCCCTGCAGGAAAAAAACCCCCTTCCCTCATCATACCTGGAGCATGGCTTGGAGAAGCGTACAGCATGGACACCGAGTTGACAGATCAGGCATGAAAAGGTATGTGCTCTTGGCAACCCCGGGTGGCGACTTTAGGCATAGCATACATTTACTTAAAGGAGAAACCTACTAGAATTAGAAAAACTCTTAAGGTACCATCCAATTTGACCTGGAAAAGACACCTTGAATGGATCCGGTTACATGCCTAGCCCCAGTGAGGATATTCCAGTGGAGCTCAACACAGCACATCTTTACTCGTGACCAACACCTAAGACACTGGCGAAAAAACAGAGGTACTCCCAGTAAGGTGAGGGGTTATATAGGGGGTTGAACTTCCTGTCTAGGGTGTGCCAGTGTCCAATCACCTAGTGATACCCTATAACCCATCAGTAATTACTGAGACTCTGTGTCCCGTGATGTATGAGAAAGAAAGATCACCTGAAGTCTGACAGCTGGTTACCTTGTCAACTGATTGGCAATATACTTTCACCCAGCTTCTGAGAATTCAGCCTATGAGGTCAGACATATGAAACTGGACAGTTTCATTTAAGCCTGCATATTTACATTTTTGCATAAGCGATTCTCTTTAGGTGTGCCATGCAGAATTCCATCTTGGAGGAGCAAAGAACTATACAACCAAATGTTCCATGTTTGAAGCCCAATTAAACTTTCAGTTTAAATCAGTTATAACTTTTCAAGTGTCTAAAAACAAAAAGCACACAGCTTTTTTTTTTTTTTTTAAATCAGCCACTGTCTCGGTAGTAAAGCCAGTTTCCTACCAGCATGCTACACATCAGAACCCTTGCTCACTGTGTGGAAGCACTGATCTGTCTGACACACTCCTACTGAGTCAGAGCCAGAGCTCTGCAATCAGCAGGGAGCATGAGCTTTGCTAATTGCTGGGCTATAGGTTTGATTTAGCAGGGGGCATTGGACCTCTGCAATGAAACCACCGCTTCCCCACAGAGAGAAAAGGTTCCAATTTACTTTGGAAGAAAATTAACAATAAAACATTGAGCACATTTTGTTTCAATCCACCTGGAATATTTTAAACAAGTTATATTAATATTAATTGGACTTTAATTAATTTCCAGGGGACCAAACTTTCTCAGAGACAACATTCTCAGGGATAGCATGTGTGTCATGGGTCTTCTCCCCTCAGTTCCCTGTTGATTAGCTGTTCTCAGATCCACTCGAAAGCATAGCTATGAAGCCAAAAAGGCTTTTTGGAGAATCTCCATCTCCTCTTTTTTCAGTATGATGTTGCTATGGAGTCAAATATGAAAGGTAATAGGATTTAAAGCTCAGAGCTGCCCTGTGCCAGACTAAGCTAAACTGCTCCGAGTAGTTTTGCAAATTTTATCATACGTAGTTATGACTATAGTGAGCTAATGTAAAATATGAAAAAATAGCTGTGTGTGCTTATATACTGTGTGTGAGTATATACACTATCTCACAAAAGTGAGTACACCCCTCAAATTTTTCAACTATTTTATTATATCTTTTTATTTGATAATACTGAAGAAATTTAACTTTGCTAAAATGTAAAGTAGTGAGTGTACAGCTTGTATAACAGTGTAAATTTTCTGTTCCCTCAAAATAACTCAACACACAGCCATTAATGTCTAAACCGCTGGCAACAAAAGTGAGTACACCCCTAAGTAAACTGTTCAAATTGGGCCCAATTAGCCATTTTCCCTGCCTGGTGTCATGTGACTTGTTAGTGTTACAAGGTCTCAGGTATGAATGGGGAGCAGGTGTGTTCAATTTGGTGTTATCACTCTCACTCGCTCATACTGGTCCCTGGAAGTTCAACATGGCACCTCATGGCAAAGAACTCTCTGAGAATCATTGCTGCAGAGGTTGAAGGGGTGGGGGGGTCAGCCTGCCAGTCCTCTTCTAAAGATGATGCACAAGAAAGCCCACAAACATTTTGCTGAAGACAAGCAGACTAAGAACATGGATTACTGGAACCATGTCCTGTGGTCCGATGAAACCAAGATAAACTTATTTGGTTCAGATGGTATCAAGTGTGGGGCGGCAACCAGGTGATGAGTACAAAGACAAGTGTGCCTACAGTCAAGCATGGTGGTGGGAGTGTCATGGTCTGGGGCTGCTCCCGACACTGGGGAGCTACAGTTCTTTGAGGGAACCATGAATGCCAGATGACATACTGAAGCAGAGCATGATCCCCTCCCTTCAGAGACTGGGCCGCAGGGCAGTATTCCAACATGATAACGACCCCAAACACAAGTCCAAGGTGACCACTGCCTTGCTAAAAAAGCTGAGGGTAAGGGTAATGGAATGGCTAAGCATGTCTCCAGATCTAAACCCTATTGAGCATCTGTGGGGCATCCTCAAAAGGAAGGTGAAGGAGTGCAAGGTCTCCAACATCCCCCAGCTCTGCGATGTTGTCATGGAGGAGTGGAAGAAGACTCCAGTGGCAACCTGGGAAGCTCTGGTTAACTCCATGCCCAAGAGGGTTAAGACAGTGCTGGAGCATAATGGAGGCCACACAAAATACTGACACTTTGGGCCCAATTTGGACATTTTCACTTAGGGCTGAACTCACTTTTGTTGCCAGTGGTTTAGACATTAATGGCTGTGTGTTGAGGGGACTGCAAATTTACACTGTTATACAAGCTGTACACTGACTACTTTACATTGCAGCAAAGTGTAGTTTCTTCAGTGTTGTCACATGGAAATATATAATAAAATATTTACAAAGGGGTGTACTGACTTTTGTGAGATACTGTATATATATTTTTGTTTTCTTATAATTATCAAGCAAAAGAAAAGCAGCAATCTGGCAGAATAACTGCACTTGTATATTACCTGCTCAGCAATGAACCTGAATCCTCTCTCTTCACTTATACATTCATACGTTTCTCCAAGTACAGGATTAAATGGCTTGCTACCAGCCCTGTAGAAACTAGGTGCATATGCAGATACTGCAAAGGTGGCAATATAAACCTGTTAAGAAAATCAAAATCAGATTTTTCAATTAAAAGCATTGCGCCAGACAAAATATGTTTTTGTTTTGGACAGAATCTGGAAAGAGTTGGGACACAGGCAGTAATAGAAATCTGAAGGAGGCTGCAATCTTCTCTCAGTCAAATTAAAGAGTGTTTACTGCTGCTGGGCATCTAGATTTTCTCTACTTTCAACATTACCTACCAGAGAAGAAATTACCTATAGGGACACAGACAGAAATAATTAATCAGATAATCTAACCATTCACCATGCTATAGATGTCATAGCCAAGTGGGGAAGAGTCAAAACCTCTATTAGGTTTTTCCTGAAGATATTTCCCCTCACTTGCTGCAGCTCCACAGATAATTATTTTTTGCTGAGGGGGTTAGGTTTAGCCTTGGGCATCTAAAGTGAAAGAACTAGGTGGTTTGGCATCCCAAAGATATTCTTTAATTTCTGCGCCACAAGCAAGAGTCTAACAGGAGTGAGGGGTGCGTAACATGCAGAGTGCAAGGGTCAATAATGCATAGCGGACAGGTCAGTAGAAAGAGTACAACAAAAACATTACCTCCCCTCCCCACGCCAAAATTCCCCCAGTACACTGTCCCATGTCTCCAATACAACTCCCCGCAGTACAAATTATCTCCATCACACTAAATCCACCCACTAAACTAGGCAGACCAGAGAAGGCTCACTTTGGGGAAATCCTTGGCTGTGCCACATGACCAGTACTAAAGAGAGCCTCACTCGCTCTGAACCGCTACTGCCCAAGTTCTGATGGGGCTAGAAGTAGTAGCTGCAGCCCTTCTGGTGCACCCCGCGATGTCAGTGCTATCTGTGGTGATGCAGATGCTCTGAAGTTGTTTGGACCCCACCCCCCTCCCCACTTATATCCCCGACTTCCTGCTCTGGTGGCACAATTAACAGGGAAAAGAGAGCAAGACTTTTCCCAAAAAGAGAAACCTGACCGAAGTTCTATCCCTTCCCTACTTTGTACAAGATAGGAAAAAAAAAAACTTCTGGTTGGCATTCCACTTCCTCTCACTACAACACTGAATCCAATTGGAAGCTTTACTCCTTTACTTTATACATCATTTTTAGAAATGATTCCTTTAATAAGATTTTCATTTACGTACCATTCTTTCAAATGGATCCTGAGCCTGAGATGCTTTGTCTAGCAATTCACTATATTCCAGCTCCTCACACAGCCGCTGTAGAGTGTTAAGGGGCTCATTCAGTTGTACTGGCATAGACACTTTAGACAAGTCCTTTCCAATGTTGTTCCGAAGAATGTTCCACAGACTGATATTACTTGTGTTTGGGCACGGCGCAGGAAGACATGTTCGATGCTTTACAAATCCATCCACTACAGAAGCCCCATCTACAACAGAAGAAACAAATGAATGTGTTCTAACAATTTCTGTAATGTATAATCATTTTCAAAGGTTTTTAAATAAATAAAATATTGTATATCCAAAGAATGTATATTTCCAGAAGTCAGCTATTCCTGGACACAGGACGTGAAAAGGAAGAGGAGAGGGATGAGAGATCAGTGAGAAATGCCTCCTAGTAATATCTGTACTCCAGCACACAAGGCTCTCTTCTTTGCATTCATGCATGGAATAATATCAGCTCTCTAGCACACAAAGCTCACTTTCCTGTATCCATGACCCCCGTAATATTTGTACTTCAGCACATACAGCTAATTCCTATTTATTCACACCACTGTAGTATCCATACTCCAGAACGCACAGCTCCCATACCTATATGTATAGCTCCAGGTATATCTGTACTCCAGCACACACACCTCACTTCCATTTTATCCATGCACCCAATATCTGTGCAGGACCAGTGCTACCACTAGGCACACTAGGCAGCTGCCTATGGCGCACTGCTGCCTAGGGGCGCCTGGCCGCTGATTTCCCTCCGTGCCTGCATGCTCTGCAGGCTGCAGCATGTAACTAACTCAGTCTCAAGCAGCTGCTTTGTCTGGCCGGTAGTGTAATTAGAGGCACAGCACTGGAGCCAGCATTAGAGGAAGCAGAGTGAATGCTTCCTGAATAGCGCTGCCTCCTATTACATGGGCAGGGCAAAGGGAGTGGGAGTCAGGGGTGGAGACAATGGGGGCAGCAAAATTAGGTTTTGTCTAGGGTGTCAAAAATCCTTGAACCAGCCTTGTGTCTGTGCTCTAGCACAAACGCAAATCACATACTTATATCCATACCTCCAAGTAGATCTGTATTTAGCACACACAGCTTGTTTCCATGTATCCTTGCCTCCACACACAGCTCATTTCGCTATATCCATGTCTTCAGCTATATCTGTATTCAACACAGAGTTAATTTCCCTGTATCATTGCCACCAAGTATATCTGTACTCCAGTTTTTCCAGTATTTTATAGTCCTTATAAAGGGGGCCCTTGGAACCCCTGAAATGCATTTCATTTGTAACCAATTAATGTAATCTGGACTAACAAAATAGCTTGGCACTCCCTTATCTCCACCGAGAGCCTACATAGTGGTCTTCATGCATTGGACAAACTGTAAATGCTTCACCACCTTGTGTCTCATCTCTCTACGACACACATTTTCTCATACCTATTACACAAATACATCATTGTGCCACTCTGCTCTTAAATAAAGACAATATCTCTGTATCTCCTTCCTGCCTAAGGTAGTTCAGGCATTGTTGCCCGATATTTAAGCTGACTGCATGTTAGAATTCAACAACATTTCTAACATAAGAAAATTGCCTGAAAACGAGATTGTGAGTTGTGTGTCCAGTGTTAAGCTGCAATACAATATCATTTGATTGCAGAATCTCTATTGCTCTCCATTAGAACCATGCATTGCAAGGGTCTAGCTAAACAAGATATTCAATCAAGCCGAATTTCAACTCCTAGCTGCTGGTAAATCTACACAGAAACTGTACAATTAGTTGTAAAGTGAGTGGACAGCTTTAAAAGGTATGGAGGCTAACAAAAGTACACCAACTTTTTAATTCAATATTTCCTGTGTGATCAGTTATTTGTATTTTACCACTTCAGAGTGACAAATAACTGTATTGTTTTAGTATTGAATCTCTAATTTATGTAAATTCCAACCACAAAGTAACCACATAATCTTTCAACCGACAAGAGAACAGGAGAAGTAGAGATGACATGTTTTTTTCCCTACAACCTCGTGTTCACAGGGCACTAAACTGTACCTAGAGATTGTCTTTCAATGTCATTGCTTAGATTATCCTCTGATATGTTATCACTTATATCGCTGACATACGAGTCATCATCTGATACCTGGAAAACAAACAAAATCCATATATTATTGACCAGTGCAAGAGATTAAGCATATTAAGAAAAGTGGAGACCAATGTTAATATAAGGAAAGAAGCTGGCGCTTTCAAAAAGGCAAATTATAATTAAGGCAAAACGTAATTAAGGCTCATTTCGACCAGATGCATTGTCTGCATTTTACAACACAAGCAAAGAAATTACTGTTTTCAGGACATGGGGGGTTATTTACTAAAGGCAAATCCACTTTGCACTGCAAGTGCACTTGGAAGTGCAGTTGCTGTAGATTTGAGGGGGACATGCAGGGAAAATAAAAAACAGCATTGTTGCGTGTACATGATTGGATTATAAAATCAGCAGAGCTTCCCCTCATGGCAGATCTTCCCCTCAGATCTACAGTGACTGCACTTTGTAGTGCAAAGTGGATTTGCCTTTAGTAAATCAACCCCATTGTGTTGCAGTGCACTGGAATAAAACCCAGCATGCTGTATTTTGGCTGCACTGAGCTGCAGATGGCCACTTCAGAGAGTTCAAATGTATATAAAAGAACTTTAGTTATCGAATAAAGAAAATTTAGTAAAAAAAAAAAGAGCTAAAGCTTTTTTTCTTCATATTAGCAGAAAGACATAGGGGGTTATTTACTAAAGGAAAATCCACTTTGCACTGCAAGTGCACTTGGAAGTGCAGTTGCTGTAGATCCGAGGGGGACATGCAAGGAAAATAAAAAAACAGCATTTTAGCTTGCACATGATTGGATGATAAAATCAGCAGAGCTTCCACTCATTTCAGATCTACCCCTTATATTTAGAGCGACTTTACTTCCAAGTGCACTTGCAGTGCAAAGTGGATTTGCCTTTCGTAAATAACCCCCATTGTGTGTCACTTCTGCTACAAAAAAAAAACCTCCCAGTCTCTTATGCCGCGTACACACAGGACTTAAGTCCGGCAGACTTTCGACGGAGTTCTGACAGAGTTCTGACAGAGTTCTGACAGAGTTCTGACAGAGTTCTGACAGAGTTCTGACAGAGTTCTGACAGAGTTCTGACAGAGTTCTGACAGAGTTCTGACAGAGTTCTGACAGAGTTCTGACAGAGTTCTGACAGAGTTCTGACAGAGTTCTGACAGAGTTCTGACAGAGTTCTGACGGACTTTCCGAATGAACGGACTTGGCCACACACAATCACACCAAAGTCCGACGGATTCGAACGTGATGACGTATGACTGGACTAGAATAAGGAAGTTCATAGCCAGTAGCTAATAGCTGCCCTAGCGTCGGTTTTAGTCCGTCAGACTAGCACATACAAGAGCGGATTTCTGGGTCCGGCAGAGTTCTGGCGGAAAAATTTGAAGCATGTTCCATTTCTAAAGTCTGTCAGACTTTTGCAAATCAAAAGTCCGTTGCAGCCCACACACGATCGAATAGTCTGCCGGAATCATTCCGTCAGACTTTGATGTTGAAAAGTCTGGTCGTGTGTACGGGGCATTAGAAATTTTGTTATCTGGTGTACAATGCCTGTGACGCAGCCCACTCCAGGAATCAATGCCAATAAAGGAGCTGGGTACCGGGATAATGTAACTCATCAGTGGCTCTTCCATGGCCTTGGATGAAAGAAAGGAACCTCGACTAAAAGAATGCAGCAGGTGGTGTGATGGAAGAGGGCAAACAGTTCTGGTATCTAAATACCTGGTCTCGTATCTAAACTCAAAAACAAATATGTAATATACTGTATTGCAGCTTACCAGTTTTTTTTCAGGCTAAGAACATTTTAGCAAGTACAGAAAATACCTTTTGATCTTGCCAGAAATGGAGAGTCACTTCTTGGGTGCGGAGATGAAAGCAAAACAAAAATCTTCAATCTCTCCACCATGTAATGGAGATGAACAAAAGCAGACATGTTTGAAGTCCAGCCTGTGTGAAAACCTTGGCTGTCCCATAGATATAATGGAGAAAAAAAGCATACACATGAAGGAAAGGGAGATGAAGTGTATTTTTCCGCAGGATAACTAAATTAAACTGCAGGAAAAAAGCCTGAAAAAGAAAACTAATGTATCCATTAAATCTATAGACTGGTAAGCTGCAATATTACTTTTTTGATGTTGAGTTCAGATGCAGTTTTTAAACTACTGTAAATGTATATTCAATTTCATAGTATTCAAATAAATGTGTTAGCATGTACAAGAATAGTGGAAGATAAAGTATTGGGTTTCCTTTATGCATCAAGATTAATAACATCCCATTTAACAAATGATACATATAGGGCTAAACTTAAAGTGGAGTTTCAGGCTTCACCTAACTACTCTTAAAACTGTTCCCTCCCCCTCCTAACACTTATACTTACTAGCATGTGTAAGAAAGACGCATATACTTACCTATTTTCAGGCTGCTTTGGTCAGGTCACATGATCTCCCCGAGAGCACTTGGATATTGGAGTCACCCATAGGTTTCAATGCCCCATCCATTATCAGTGCTTCATCCTCTCCTCTGCAGCAGCACTGACTGACACAGGGGAGCGGGATCAAGTGACTGGACCAGAGTGGCTGGAAAATAGGTACATACTGTATATGCATCTTTCTTACATAAGTTGGTAAGTATAAGTATTAGGAGGGGGTACATTAAGAGTGCTTAGGTAAAGCCCAGAAATCCACTTTAAACATCATGCTGTTGCTGTCCTAGGCACACATGAACAATGAAGCTCTCCAATTACATATTTTTAGAAAAAACAAGAATGCATGATGATTTAATGTTTCCAAAACTATAGAGAGTAATGCCACTCCTCACAACTCTGCCTCTGCACCCCCTCCAGGGTGGATATAAACCAAGGATTGTTTTATAAAAAAAATGGATTATTTTGATTTAAATCAGATTGTTTTGATTTAAATAGATTTTTTTTATCAAATGTATTTTAGTAAAATGCTGTTGGAGTAAAAATCTATCTAAAGATAGTTTTCTATTTAGTATACATTAATAATTTAGTTTATTCAGCAGCAAAATGGAGCTTAGTCATGTAGCATGAGGCTGTATATTCTGCAAAATTTACATTTTTGGGAAACTCATTCAAGGAATCCAAGCTCTGCAAGCTGAGATAACATGCACTGCATTGATTCACACAATGGCACAATAACCATGAGATAAAACAAAGTTCAGGAATATTCCTTTATCCCATTGTTTTGCAAATCTATGTACACTACAAACTGTATGATTGGATCGGTTCTCATATTGCTGTTTTACTAACCTGACAGCTTATTATTCTAAATAGAAAACCTTCATTTTGTTTACAAATATTAACCCCCCTGGCAGTATTCCCGAGTCTGGCTCGTGGTGAAAATTCAGTACCATTAGCGGTAACCCCGAGCAAGACTCGGGACCGTATCGCTGGATCCAGGATGAGTTTACTTACCTTGTCCCCTAGATCCAGCGATGTCTCCGCGCACTGTGAGTGGCTCATCCTCGGCACGATTCATCACATCGCCGGGCTCCATTCCTGTGAGCGTTGCGACGCACGGGGACGAAGAACGGCGCCAAATTCAAAAAGTAAAACACACACATTACATACAGTATAATGTAATCTTACAGATTATATTACTGTATGTAATTATTTCACATCCCCTTTGTCCCTAGTGGTCTGTCCAGTGCTCTGCATGCAGTTTTATATTATAAAAACTGTTCTTTATGCCTGGAAACTGGAGATTGTCCATAGCAACCAAAACTGTCACTTTACATCCAAAATGGTTTCAGACCAACTAGAAAACAGCGATAATAAATTGGAATCACTCACAGAATTGAGCGATAGCGATTTGGGGGGAGATCCGTCATCAAATACTGAAAAGTAATGACAGTGACAATTCTGCAACTGAGCAAATTTCTGTGTTTTTGATTTGATTGCATTATTGAATAATTTTTATTATTATTATACTATTATTTGGTATAATTATTTATTATATTATAATTTATGATTTCATTTTGCAAACTTTATCATACCCGGGATGTCTGCTAGACTCTGGTTTGGACAGATTTAAGAGAGTTATTCCTAAGAATTACAGGACTACAATATAAAACACCAAATTTTCAATGCAAAATAATTGTACCACATTCAGCACCTAAAATCTGAAATAAACATACCGCCAGGTAGGTAAAAGATTCTAACTACCAGCAAGAATAAGTCCTTGCATTTAAAGGCCACCTGTCATTTCAGATCCACCATTGCAGCGCCTGTTAGTGGGCATCTACTAACCTGCTGCCGCCATGTCCCTCACCTTGTTATGTCACTGCCACATCACCAGCCATTCCATTAAAGTGAATGGGACGATCGGTGAGTTAACAGGGGGTCAGAGGAGGTGCTCTTTAAAAATTATGATTTAAATAAAGTTGATTTAAATCAAGCCTTTTTACGAGTGATTTAAATCGTGATTGAAATCGTGATTGAAATCGTGATTGAAATCAACTTGATTTAAATCAAATCCACCCTTACCCCCTTATTACATTTTTCAAGTCAGCTAGAAAAGGAGAACAAAATATATAAAAAAAAACTAAAAACTGGGTGATCTGACACCCTAGGCAAGAGCTCAAAAGTGCCTTCTAGTAAACAGAGCCCTGAAATTCCTAATATTGGGAATGGCAAGGTTTGCTGGAAATGATGCAGTTCATGTACGCATTCAAAAGAAGAATACTAATGACCAAAATATTTCGTCACGTTAGGCTAAATATAAAAGTATGGTTGAGCAATATAATAATTATTCATATCACATATGTAAACATCCCCATAATAACATGTTGCCATAACAACAGAGCTAACCCAGACAATAACAAAATGACAGGAAAGGGAAGCCAGCATGGACTAAGTTTTCTGTGCTCATAGTATAGTTTATACGGACAACAACCTGTTTGCAACTATACAAGTATGAGATTTTAATAAGCAGAGTTCACATATCAATATAATAGAGGTTACTGGCATTGTATTAAGCAAAAATGGTCAAATTATTCTTTATTGTAGTATTTTCTCTGATCAGATTTGACTACTCTGTCCAGAAAGACAATTCAAATGACATTTTTCACTGTGACCTAATATTCCGTCCCAATTGCGACCCCAGACACATTAATTGCTGACCCAGTATTCTTACTTTTTTTTCTCTATTCCAGAGAGTACATAATCTGTCCTGTTACAAAAAACACAATTTAAACACCAGAAGTCAACACCTACCTAAAAGTAGAACTCAAGGCGAAACTTTTTTTTTTCATTTTGGGTAGAGTAAGGGAGGGTTATAACATCTGTCAAGTTTTTTTTTTTTTGCCATGTGTGCCCTACTGGGGAGATTTACCTTCACTTCCTGTTCCATAGCTAAAAACAAGAAGTGAGAGGAAATCCCTCCAAAGCGAGGGAATCCCTGGTTGTCACCAAAACTAGTGTCCCCATTGAAAGATTCCCCTCTATTCGTGTTATGGTCAGAATAGAAAGTCAAGGGAACACTGCTCTGCCTAAAAATTAAAATAAATAGAAAAACTCACAACACAACAACTGGATAAGTTTGTTTAAAAAGTGGATAGGTATATAAAGTGTAGCGCTGAAATAGCTGAAGCAATGGCTGAAGCAATGGCCTAGCTAGACGAATGCTAGGGCCACCTTATATGCAAAAAGTGAATGGTGGCAAGTACAGACTACCAGTCTGATAAGATGATATCAGATATATAAAAAATACAATAAAAAAGTCACTAGTGTAATAACATTAACATCATGCGTGATGTTAATGTTATTGCACTAGTCCCTTTTTTATTGTATCTTTTATATTTCTGATATCATCGTATCCCAAAACTGGTTGTCAGTACTTGCCACCATTCACTTTTTGCATATATGGTGGCCCTAGCATTCGTCTAGCTAGGCCATTGCTTCAGCTATTTCAGCGCTACACTTTATATACCTATTCATGTTATGGTGTCAACTAAAAATTTGAGATTTTTTTGTACTTTCACTGGTAAACATGATAAATCGGGAAGGGGAATCTCCTAAACAGGGGCGCAAGCAGCAATAACAACCTGACAGGTGTTCTCTTCCCTCTCCACTCTGTCCAAAACTACTTCTGTTCACACCTTGTCCATTGAGCTATGTTCTGCATAGATCAACGCAGGAGCACATTCCACATAAATGATTTTCTATGTTCCCTGTCCACACCATAATGCTGCATTAAACTGCAGTACACTGCATAAACATGCAACATGTCTGTATCCAGAGCTCTGCACCACAACACACCACAACACCAAAACTTGAATGATCATTTCAAAAAAATAAGAATAAAAAAAACAGAGTGATGCATGCATTGTAACAACATATCACACCACTATTCACTACCCTTACACAATGTACACAAGCAGCACTCATTTTAGCATGCAGGCTGATGTGTAAAAAAAAGTCAGCATTTGTGGGCCTTTGTTAATGAGAAACTACAAGAAGCAAAACTACAGTACCCTTAAAAAAACCTTATTAGGATCTGTCTTGAAATGTTTTGATTTAAAAAAGTAAATTATGTCTGCATGGAGTCAGTAGCTATGTTGTACACTTAACTTATTTCAAAATGCTATTTGAAATAATACAAAAATCTAAGGTTACATAGTAGGTGAGGTTGAAAAAAGACACACGTACATCAAGTCCAACCTATGTGTGTGATTATATGTCAGTATTGCATTGTATATCCCTAAATGTTGCGGTCGTTCAGGTGCTTATCTAATAGTTTCTTGAAATTATCAATGCCCCCCACTGAGACCACCGTCTGTGGAAGGGAATTCCACATCCTTGCCGTTCTTACAGTAAAGAACCCTCTACGTAGTTTAAGGTTAAACCTCTTTTTTATTCATTTTAATGAGTGGCCACGAGTATTGTTAAACTCCCATCTCTGAAAAAGTTTTATCCCCATTGTAGGGTCACCAGTTTGGTATTTGTATATTAAAATAATATCCCCTCTCAAGCGTCTCTTTTCCAGAGAGAATAAGTTCAGTGCTCGCAACCTTTCCTCATAACTAATATCCTCCAGACCCTTTATTAGCTTTATTGCCCTTCTTTGTACATTCACTCCATTTCCAGTACATCCTTCCTGAGGACTGGTGCCCAGAACTGGACAGCATACTCCAGGTGAGGCCGGACCAGAGTCTTGTAGAGCGGGAGAATTATCCTTTTATCTCTGGAGTTGATCCCCTTTTTAATGCATGCCAATATTCTGTTTGCTTTGTTAGCAGTAGCTTGGCTTTGCAAGACCCACCACTATCAAAACACCTATACTAACTGCCCAATGGAGTTTTTTCTAAAAACACTGATAGGAGCTGTCAAGCAGTGCCCCATAGACTGTCACCTACTGGCAAAATGAGACATGATTGGGAGACTCCACTAACTGGAGATATTGGTCACATATCTGTCCACATTCTGCTGGTTTGTTGTAAAGTCTCAAAATGAATCCTTAAAGGTCTCCCCATAGTCTAGCCCTCCCTACCAGCCATAATCTGAACTAAAAAGGTTTACCAAAACGGTGTAAAAAAAAAAAAACATTCATATTATATCATAGGTTCGTATTGTAATCAATATATTCAGATTATAATCAGGTGAGCTTTTGTACTACATAATTGTTGGTTGATTGATTTATTCTTTAACTCCTGTTAAAGAAGTCGTATGCAAGCCGCGATGAGGTCGCGTAGAGATGTCGGTTTCAAGGTCACCTGACTGAAGCCGCAGCAGTGTGAACCGGTGCTAACAATCAACTTGACACAAACAAAAACAGCAGAAAGAGGGCGCCTGGGTCAGTGTGATAGTAAAAACAAGTAACATTTTATTCAGACACACTTACATAAAAGTATCTTGCAAGCTGCACACAGGGTGGATGTGGATCACCAATCAAGCAGCCAGCCATCTCAAGGGATGAGAAGACCTCTATGGGGGATTAGCTCAGACCAGCCGTATGGAGGTATATAACCAGCAGTGTCTTCAGCTCTCACACCCTCTCTCACAGAGCCAGCCAGAGACAAAATCAGGATGGGGACGGGCCGCAACACGTTTTCGAGGCGCTGCCTCCTTCTTCAGGCCCGATTGGTGATTCACATCCACCTTGTGTGCAGCTTGCAAGACATCACACTGCCCCAGTAGCCCTCTTTCTGCTGTTTTTGTTGGTGTCTGAGGGAACTCCAATTTCCTGCTGAGGAGCTGCCCATGACTGTGTGTGCAATCCCCAGCCACCTGTGGACTTCTCCTTGATATTCCTTACTACTATGAAGTGTATGGACTCATTCTTATTAATTCATTTTGGGTATATCTTGTTGTTCCCCACCCCTGTTATTGATCCCTTATGGTCCACCTTATAGCTGCCAGTGAGCGCTGACTCACACACTACCTGACAGTTCTGTGTGATATATTGCTTGTAAATCAACTTGACACAGCTTACCTAGTTTACAGAATTCACTGCAGAATATTTTGAAGTTATGCTTTAACACACAGGAACCTGTAACCTGCCCACCTAGGTCATACTGGATGGCTGGAAAACACGAAGAGCTATTCAGCAGTCTCTCCCTCACTGCCCTACATGCTGCCTGTATTTCTCCAAGTCCATCAGTTTATAAACCAGATACTAGCACTAGAAGCTTTGTGGATATAGAAAGGTTTTCTGTAATTACAATAGCTGAAGAAAAAAAAAAAAATTGTACTTCTTTTGAAAAAATGCATAAACCAAATGGATTTTTCTATACTGGAGTGCTATTATTTCTTTAATTAGAACCTTGTAGTCTACGATATTTAATTAAGGAGAGCTGCAAGAGAAAAGATAGCACTGTACAATGAAATAGGCACTGACCTCATTTTCAGATGAGCTAGATGACAGCAGAACTTCCTGAGCGTCGTAGAACTCTGTAAGGGAATCTGTGATAGACAGACGGCTCTCATTGGACATCTGATGAACTAGAGGCTTGCTCTCTTCACACGTGTCCTCCTAATAACGGGATGATAAGAACAGATCATGATTTTGACTTTATGATTAACAAATCTTCCATTGCATGATCACACTACTGAATATCCAATGGCCATGTAGGAAGCTGAGATTGAGCTTTCACCTGCTTGTCGATATAACCTAACAGACTAACTGGCTAAAATAATTACAAATCTTTCTATATATATATATATATTTTTTTTTTTTTTTTTTTTTTTTTCACATGCTGTAATGTGTCTTCATATTTTCATATACAAATCCAGAACTATAGTTGTACACAGACATTAGCTGATTAGCTAATGTTTTTGGTACTGCCTGCTGAGTCTTCTCAGAGAATGCAGTGATGGAAAGACCATCTGATTGGCACAGTTAAATTTGTTCTAAAGGCTGAAGGTTTTTTTTACCTTCTCTGCTTTAAAAGGTAAAAAAAAGAAACAAAAAAAAAAAACACAATAAAAAAACCTTCAGGGTGCAAGTTACCTCCCACACTTACCTAAGCCCAATCTCGTTCCAGCGCTGTGCATGAGAGTAGCGTCTCTTTCTGCTCTCTTCCTCCTCATCGGCTCAGAGACAGGCCCCCAGCCCCCCCTCCGTTTTACTTACCCGAACCCTCCAATTTGTCATCTCTCTGCTAGGGGCTTCTCAGCTATTGATTGGATAGATTGATAGCAGCGCAGCCATTGGCTCCCGCTGCTGTCAATCAAATCCAATGAGGCAGCCACTGGGGGGCGGGGCAGAGCCCTGCATTTGGCATCTATGGACGCCAAATGCTGGACTCTGAAGCGCACCTGAAAGGCAACACCCCGGGAGAGCACTTCTCCAAGGGTGTTATCTAATGCGGGAGGATCCGAGAGAGCTGCCAAGGGACCCCAGAAGACGAGGTTCAGGGCCACTCTGTGCAAAACAAGATGCACAGTGGAGATAAGTATGATATGTTTGGTATTTTAAAAAAACAAACAAAAAACTTTAGTGTCGCTTTAAGTTCTGTGTGACTGCATCCCATTTTTTCCAGCACACACAAAATGTTACAAATTGTGTTTAAGAACTTTTTAGCTGTTTTTTCGGCTAGTCTTTACACAAACAGAACATTTTATAGTATGCTTGTCTCAGCTTTTATATTTAAAACATTTGGATTTATAACAAAAAAATTGCTAATTAGGTGTTAAAGTGGTTGTAAACCCTTACAACACACTTTGACCTACAGGTAAGCCTAGATTAAGGCTTACCTGTAGGTCCAAGAAATATCTCCTAAACCTACACGGTTTAGGAGATATTTTCCGAAAGACAGGCACCACTGTCTACAGCAGCGCACAGGCGCACTGAGCACGACGCTGTCAACGGTTATATGCCGCGAGTGGCGGCTCCCGTGCGCATGCGCAGGAGTGACGTCTTCGCGGCTTCGCCTAATGACAGTGGCGGAGCAGCGAGACCCACCAAGAAGATGGACGCTCCGGACTACAGGGGACAGTGGTGACTTCGCTGGCTCCTGTGTCAGGTAAGTGACACATAATGGACTACTATGTCATGCATAGTAGTCCATTATGCTTTACCTTTGCAGGGAATGAAAGAGGAAGTAAACTCATCAGGGTTTACTTCCTCTTTAACTTTTACACTTCAATATATAAAAGACGAGTGCCAGAGCTTTACTACTGGGTGTACAAAGACACCAAGTTTAACAGTTATCGCCTCCTTTTTTGAGAGCTAACTTTTTACATTTATTTTACTTTTTCCTTAGTTTTCTTGTACACAACCGTTTTACTGAAAAATCCTGTTTAGATCATGAAAATAATTTAGCACCTTTGCCTTTGGTTATTGTATTTCTTAAAGTGGCTCTAAAGGCCAAAGGTTTTTTACTTTAATGGATTCTCTGCATTAAGTTAAAAAACCTTGTGAGTGGGCACTCGGCAGGGGGGACGAAGCAGGAGTGCTGGCAGGGGACTCAAGAAGAGGAGGATTGGGGCTGCTCTGTGCAAAATCATTGCGCAGAGCTGATAATTATAAGAAGTGTATTTAAAAAAAAATATGGGTTTACAATCTTTTTAAACCCCTAATAATCGATACGTGTGAGCTCACTCTGAACTCCCCTCTGCACAGAAGATCGTTCGTGTTTAGGCACTTGGAGTCTGTGCCTGCATGTCCAGCCACCCTCCACTCTCCGGAGCCCACCTAATGAGTTTACCATTTCTAGTCCATTATTTGTTTATTCTGCAATGCAGCAAATCCATCAGGGGGAACATGAAACGTAAAATCATGTTAAGGCTATTCTGCCAAAGGATATAAGAAACATATGTAGGTCAACATTCTTGCATCCATGCAAATACTAAATACTTTGTCACAGCTGAATGTCACAAAATAAAAAGCAGGTGCTTTATGTGGAGAAACACAAATTATAAAGAGTTATTTTATTTTTTTGCACCCCGACTACTACTACACACAGACACATTTTATGTATGTAGTAAATAATATATATATATCACACAGACACACACACACACACTGTATATAACAAATATCTATATTTATATTTGCAGCTACTAACATTTTTCCTGTAACAAATCTGGCGGCAGGCTACGTAGGAGATGACAAGGTCTTCAATGTGATTTTTCAACAGGCAAACTACTGCTTGTAGTAATACACTTCATTCCATAACATCATCTGCACTTAAAATATATTCAGCTTTTATATATATTCCTTTGCACACAGATAAACATTTAAAATAATATAGTAAATAGCACTGTTTAACAACCTGGCACAGAAACCGCTGGGCAGCCAGAAGAAAGATTTCTACCACAAACAGCAACACTATAATATCCATAGTTTTGCAGCATATTGGCATCCTAGGTCAGGCCTTGTATTTTCTAACTATAGCAGATTGCTAAAGGGGAGCTGCAGCGAAACTGGATATTCCTTGTTCTAATCTACCCCCACCCCACCAGCAGACCCTGGGTTTCCTATGGACAGATTATCTGTAAGTAAAGAACCGCTGGTGAAATCTGGTATTGCAGTATGACCTAAAGAAATGAATCACTGGACCCTTACTACTTTTGTAATCAGTCTTCAGTTCATCAAGCCCTTAAAAAAAACACCAGGATGTCCTGGATTGCCTGCATGGTAGTGAACAGTGGTTTCCCAATGAACAAAGCAGTTTGTTTTTTTGTATGTAGTTTAAGATTATTTCAAATGTAACATCCACTTCTATTTTCTCATGTCAAAAACTATTGTCTGTCACCAAGTCCCCTAGGTACCCGAGAGGCATGTGGCCTTCTGGCACGATTACAGAGAGTCACATATACAATTTTATACTGTCTTGTGAATTCTGTATGAGTGAAGGTCATTTTCAGATAATGGTAATCTTCTGCCCACATCTCCCAGGTGGGAGCTGATTTCCCAGCCAAGACTGAATGGATGTGACAAGCTGTGATGCCTCTAGATCTGCACACATTACACAGCAAGCCCTTATCTGCTACTTCCACAGGGGGTTTGAAGCAGAAGAGCCTTCCAAGTACTTAATTTACAGTGAGAATTACTTCAAGTGGAAGCAAGATTTTTTTTTTAAATTATCAACGGATAAGAGCTAATTATATGCAGAGCTGTTAAAAAAAAGCAGATAAATGAAAGACGAAACTCTGCTACAAGTGTAGACTTGTTGACAGTCACAGTCATCAATAGCATCTGTCATTTTCAAGGATGGGTTGATTTTGATTGGTGACTAGAGAGACCTTTCATAACGTATGTTCTCTACTTGGACCACAGTTACATAACAAAGATAAGCCTACACTAATTTTCTTAAAAGCTTATGCCAAGTAATGTAATAAGACATTGAAACAAAGGACTAAACGTGCATTGTTTCCTTATAAATACGGTATGTGGCTATAGGAGTATTTCTGATAAATATAGTATTGCCGGTTACCTACTGACCAAGAAGCCTTGCATACAGAACCAAATGTTGCAAACACAAACATGTATCTAATTTAGTTAAAGTGATTGTAAACCTTTATTTTTATTTTTTTTAATAACAAAGAGGTTATACCTACCTACTCTGTGCAATGGTTTTTCACAGAGCAGCCCTGACCCTCCTCTTCTTATATCCCCCACCAGTGTTTCTGCCTCCCCCACCCCTCTTCGAGTGTCCACCATAGCAAGTTGCATGCTATGGGGGCAGTCGTGCCGGCTTGCCCCACACAGAGCGTGGCTTGGCCCCGCCCCCGGACCCTCTTCACCGGCTGTAAATGACAGCAGTGGGACCCAATGGCTCCTACTGCTGTTTATGAGACTATGAGAAGGGAGAGAGTCAAAAGAGACATTGCTCTCATGCACATCGCTGGAACGAGATGGGGCTCAGGTAAGTATAAGGGGGCTAGGGGAGCTGCACACACAAGGTTTTTTAACTTAATACAGAGAAATTGGGTGAGACCCCTGGCAATGTTTATTTCATAAAACTAGTGAGTCAAGGAAAATATATAAAATGTCTATTATTGCATTTTTGTTGAACAAAGCGAAGGTACTATTCCTGAAATAATAGAAACCAAAGAAAATACCCACTATATTGGAATGGAATAAAGAAGTAGATAGAACCAGATTAAATGAAGAGTTGATACATTTACAAAATTACTCTAATACAACATTTTATGCAACCTAGAGAAGTTGGTTTGAGTTTACACAGTCTTTGGTTTATATAAAATATGTAGGTAATGAAAATTAATTGGAGGAGGGGAGAGAGGGAGAGAGAGTGGTGGAGGAATCCCCATAGTATGGAAAAGGGATGGGGGAAGGCAACCTCAGCCCTCCAATTTTAAAACTACAAGTCCCATGAGACATTGCAAGATCCTGACAATCACAGGCATGACTCCTAGAAGCAGAGACATAATGGGATTTGTAGTTTCACCACAGCTGGAGGGCTGAGGTTGCCTACCCTTGGATAGAGGATAAGAAAAGGCCGGCTTAGGTTTTTTTTTGGTACTTGTGTGATTTAGAGAGCTTGCCTGCCTCCCCCTCAAAATTCTGAGCTACAACCCTCCCCACCAAATGATCTCCTTTGCTGTGTGGGGTAAATGGGTGGGAGAACACTTTTTTTTTTTAAGGATACACAAGATATATATTCACAGCAATATGGAATAGTGGTTATAAATTCACTAAGATCCTTTTCACACTGAGTCACAGGCAGCGTCAGTGCTAAAGCGCCTCAAGTTTTAGCTGTGTTTACCACTGTTTTAGCGGCGCGATTTGGCCGCTAGCGGGGCGTTTTTAACCCCTGCCGGCGGCAAAAGAAAGGGTTAAATGCGCCCATGTAGCGCCGCTGTCTAATCGATTTGCAGGCGCTTTGGCAGCGGTGCCAATTAATTTCACGAGTATACACCACTCCCCCACCACCCCAAATATGCTGCTTCAAGGACTTTTTTTTTTTTTTAACGTCCGGCCAGCGCAGTGCCCCAGTATGAAAGCACTCAAACTTTCACATTTTCACATTGGGGTGGCAGGGGAGGTGTTTTCAGATGCTTTACAAGTGCTATTTTTAGTCCTTTAGTGCCTGAAAAATGCCTCAGTGTTAAAGGGGTCTTAATATAGAGTGCTCATTACGGGCCTAAATGGGCGATTATGCAGGAGGGAAAAAGGTGCAGGGTAGATGTGTATTATGTGGAAAGAGACGGGAATGAGGAAAGAAAGGGAAGGAATAAAGGAAAAGGATAAGAGTAATTTCCTTTTCTTCTCCCTAAATATCACAATTGGATTGTTTTTTGGTTTGTGTCACAACATATGAAGTAAGGGTTGGATGGGAGATGATGGAGGGGGGAGAAGAAAGAGGGTGGGGAGTGAGAATTCAAGGAGATGAGGATTAGGTAAAGGGGCCTGGTAGCCACTAGACCTATCTTGGTGAAGATCAGTCAGATTATTTACATTCAGATATGAGGAGGCCCAACCTCTGCTGTTGTCTCCTCTCTAGGGAATAATTATGGTCGCTATGATATTTAAATCCTAGGATACACCCCTTTTTTAATGTTTGTTATAGTTTTTTTCTGTTGTGTGGTGTGGTGTATGAGTTTTAAATGCTCTTTCATTCATGAATGTTGTCTTGCTTTTCATTGTGCTGTACCATGTGTAAACTATTTAAAATGAATAAAAATTAATAAAAATAATTTAAACAATAAAGTAAAAAACCTTCGGCCTTTAGAACCACTTTAAGAAATATGCATAGACAAAAGGTTGGGGTGCATAGTCCTAAATTATTTTCATGATCCAATCAGGATTTTTCAGTAAAAAACAACACCCAGATCTATCTCTCCACTCCTCCTCAACTTACCCCCTCAATCTACTCAAGTATCACAAACTTACTGAGGGACATATCAGTATGGATGTCACACCACTTCCTCAAACCCAATCTTTCTAAAACTGAGCTTACATGACTTTACCATCAAGATCAATGGTACAACCATTCATCCCTCCACACATGCTGGGGTTCTGGGTGTAATCCTAGACTCTGACTTCTCCTTCAGCCCCCACATCCAATTACTGGCTACATCTTGCCGTCTAAATCTCTGCAACATCTCCAGAATTCACCCCCTCTCGACTCGAATGCTGCAACTCTCTCCTCACTGACCTAACCTTCAGTCTATTATGATTGCTGCTGCAAGACTAATACACCTTAACTGATCTGTGAATGCTGCTCCTCTCTTCCAATTCCTTCACTTGCTTCCCCTAACCCACGTATAAAATTCAAAATACTAACCACAACATACAAGGCCATCCACAACATCGCCCCCAGCTACATCGTCAACCTCATCTGCAGATATCAAGTTGTCCTTTCAACTCCTCCCAAGATCTTCTGCTATCTAGTTCCCTTGTTACCTCCTCCCATGCTCACCTCCAGAACTTCTCCAGAGCCTCTCCCATCCCCTGTAACTCCCTGCCCCAGTATGTATGGTCAGCCCCTACCCTGTCCCCCTTTAGGCGATCCCTGAAAACTCACTTATTCAGGGAAGCCAACAACACCTCCACCTAAGAACTGTACCCGAGCCACTTTCATTAGATCACCACCTACAGTTATTACTTTTTGTACCATCTCCCCCTCCATTTAGATTGTAAGCACGATGAGCAGGGCCTTCTTGTCCCTTCTGTATTGAACTGTATTATAAGTGTACCATCCCCCCTCTACATTGTAAAGCACTGCGCAAACTATTGGCACTATATAAATCCTGTATAATGATAATAATTTGAGAAGGCAACTCTCATAAAAGAGTAGATAACTGTCATCTGGCTTCTCTGCACAAACAGTAGTAAAGCTCTGGCACTCATCTTTTATATATTGAAATGTAAAAGCTTATATCTAATTAGCCATTTTTTTGTTATAAATAGGCCCAATTGGTTAAAATATGAAAGCTGAAACAAGCGTACTATTTAGTGTTGTGAACTATGGCAGGCAGTCGCACTATGGCCAATAAAACTTTATGAAATCAAGCTTTGATAATTTTCAATGTGGTCCACACAAAAAAAAAAAAAAAAAAAAAAAAAAAAAAAGGTAAGAAGTGCTATGTGCCAGGACAAGACAATGGCATTGTTTGTCCCAGTGCACACCGGCGCCCATGCGTTCAGCTTGCTGGTCTGAACAAGCTACTAAACTACACTGAAGCCAAAGCGCTGGCATGACAGCCAAGGAAAAAGCATTTTTAACAAGAGAATTTTTCAGTGATGGCCTTTATTTTTCTTAAGATGGCTTACCTTTAAAAACAACTGAGACTCAGAGTAAATTTGTATGTCTGGCTATTTCCCACTAGTTTGCAGCATACACGATTCATATAGGTCACTTAAGTTTGTACAACTATACTATAATCACACATACTGTATAGAACAGTCACATTTTACAAATACACAAACACATTTTATAGTAAAGTTGTAAAGGGCACACAGCTATTTAGCAAGCTCAGCAAACAGAATGTGTATGAAACAGCACATAAAAGAAATTGCATGCTAGACACAACTGAACACATACACAGTGATGCACAATGCATAGTTGCTGCTAAGCTCAGTATATCTAATTTAGGGAAGCACACAAAGCATAGAGCAGTGATTCTCAACCAGGGTTCAGTGGAACCCTAAGGTTCCTCCAGAGGTTGCTAGGGGTTCCTTCAGCATTGGGCCATTTCTGCCTCTCAGATAAGTTCCCACCGACACCATTGATCTTTTTAGCTATCTGTAAGGAGGTAATTCTTCCCAATGACCACAAGTGTAAGGACCATTCTTCCCAATGACCGCAGTGGAGGGACCATTCTTCCCACTGATCATCACACTAATATATCATGAGTTGTAGATTTCTCATTTTTAGCAGGGGTCCCCTGAGACTGGAGAACTATTTCAAGGGTTCCTCTGTGTTGAAAAGATTGAGAAAGGCTGGCATAGAGTATTACTGCTCTAATTTTTTTGGTATGTCAGTAAATGATGCATCTGTTAGCATTCTGATTGAATTGGAGTTGATAGACAAGCTTGCATTTAGCCTAGGTGTAAGCGACTCAGTGCTGACCTTACCTACCACAAACACAGGAAATATGTGTGTAGAAAGCCTTAACCCAAGTGTAGACGCCCATACCAAATTTAACAGTGTCAGTTAACGTTTTAGCAACTTTTCAACTAAACTTCCTAAATAAGTGTTCATCATTTAAGGATGTATAAGGCTTGTTTTTTATATTTGTTATTAGAAGCTGACAAATAGACAAAAATGTATTAGAAATGTTTTTTTTCTTTAATCTTTTTTTGTTTTTTATCTTTTTTTTCAACTATTGCATTTTTTGCTTACTGTTTTACAATGCAACAGCAGCATGCTGCTGGCTTCAATTGCCACAGAGACCATTTATTTATAAGGCTTTATGCACACCTGACGTTATAAAAAAGCCAGCAACGTTAGCTGTAGAGTGAGTTTTTTAGTGTTTTTGTAGTAGCATTTCTCAGTTTTTTGACTGTAATGTTTTTTAGCAAAACTATACTTCAATAAAAGCTTATGGCTCAAAAAACGCTGATAAACACAGAATAGTCACTTTTTTTTATTTTTAGGCTGTTTTCAGCTTTTTTCAGAGTTAGGCGTTTTTACAGCTGAAAAACTCCTCTCAGAATCCACTAGTGCTGGGGGTTCTGATACCAGCCTATGTGTGCCTGGACACATAGAATAACATGGCGGGGAGTTTATTGACTGCAGAAAAAAAATTCTGAAGCCAAACACAGCAGCTGTAAAAACATCCAGTGTGCATGAGGGGGGAAGGACACCTAGGGTTATGACATAGGGGTTGTACTGATGCCGGGGTGTAACAGAGTTTAATGAACGTAGTAGCCCAAGGTTCCCAGATGTGTTTTTTTTTTTTAAATCAATGGGATCAAAAACTTTAAAAAACAGTGGTTTAAAAAAATGTTTTTGAGCATTTATCTGAGTTTTTGGATGTTAGAGCATTTTTACAGCTGAAAAACTCCTCTCAAAACCCACTAGTTTTGGGGATATTTTTACAGCCAAAAAACACCCCAGCCAAAAACATTTGATAACAGCCTATGTGTGTATGGACACATAGGTTAACATGCTGGAGAGTTTATTGACTGTAGAAAAAAAATGTCTGAAGGCAAAAACAGCAGCTGTAAAAACTTCCAAAATCATCCAGTGTGCATGAGGCCTTAGGCTTATTTAGTGCTGACCTTGTAGGTTTGTTTATAAACAAACCTTTGTGAACCCAATGACTGCCTGTCATCATGGTGATAAACCTGCTGGTTCTCAAACATGTTAATCATGTTATCAGGTTCCAATCAGTGGTACAATGGAATATAGATCAACCCTTTCACATAAGGCTTACATCGGTGGCAGTGGCGCCTTTTACACACACTATTGGCGGCTGCAGCTGCCGAGACTGTGTGTGTACTTGTTATCCGGACAGTCAGCTTTCTCCCTTAAGTAATTTGATCACTTCCACAGGTCACAGTAGTGCCACCCCCTCAACTGGTCTTGGTAGTGCCATGCCCCATTATCTACAGTAGAGTACATGGGGGACATTAGGGGTCTGATAGATGACCTGTCACAATAAAATATGCAATCACATAGGGGGCTATTGGACCCTTATCTGATAGCAAAATTGTTGAGCGAAAAAAAATTATTTTATTTTTATTTTTTTAAATAAAGTGTCAAAAAAATAAAAGCTTTTTAAATCGCCCACTACTTTCTCACCCCACATACATAAACACATATGTCGGGTGCCTACCTATGAAAACAGCAATTGCACTACATTACATATTGCTGCGCACACCAGAATTAAAGGAATTGTTCTAGGGCCATTATACATGGTTAAACTGTCATCGGGAGCAGTGGCCTCTGTCATGTCCTAGGTAGCCCATCCCTCCTACAGTTAGAACATGCTGAGGGAACACATTTAACCCCTTAATTGCCCCCTAGTGTTAAACCCTTCTCTGCCAGGGATATTTACACAGTAATCAGTGGCTATTTTTAGCTCTGATCGCTGTATAAATGTCAATGGTTCCAAAATAGTGTCAAAATTGTCCGATCTGTCCGCTGCAATGTCGCAGTTCTGATAAAAATCGCAGATCACCGCCATTAGTAGTAAAAAATATATATATATAATAATAATAATGATGATGCCATAAATCTATCCCCTATTTTGTAGGCACTATAACTTTTGCGCAAACCAATCAACATACACTTCTTCTTTTTACCAAAAATATGTAGAAGAATAAATATTGGCCTGAACTGAGAAAGAAAGCTCTATTTGTGGGGGAAAAAAAAGGACGTTCATTTTGTTTGGGTGCAACGTCGCATGACCACGCAATTGTCAGTTAAAGTGACGCAGTGCCGAATAGCAAAAAATGCTCTGGTCAGGAAGGGGGTAAAATATTCCAGGGCTGAAGTGGTTAACTCTCTAGCAGAAAATTATTTAAACTTGACATAATTTTTAAACATATAAAACACACTTCATAAATTAAATAAAAAAAGGAAATTATAGCATCGGCAAAACAAGAGCGTTTCCCATCTGACACATATCTATGTACACTTTTGTGCCCATTTTATTTTGGCTGGTACTTCACTAAGCCAGGATATCTTCACCCACCTTCACTGGACTGATGTTTGCACTAGCAGTTGTACCATGAAGCAAAGAATCAGCATGAATTCTGTGCAAGCGTTCTGTAAGATCAGCATTTTGTTTTACTGCCTGCAATTTATAAAAAAATACATATAGCAATAACAAAATAGCAAAACACAGATTGAGGGGTTTTAGGAGATATGGATATAAATTTTAGGATTTCATCTTTTTTTTTTTTCAGCATTTGACATTTTAAATCACCTATTTCAATCAGGAACCAATTAAGGACAAAATTAAAATGGCTTTATATTGATAAATATTGATTGAGTGTACATAGTATATAGTCCCTTACAAGCCTTGTTTGCATAAGCAGGACACACACACAGGAAAAGCAGGACACAACCAGCAAGTGAAGTCAACAACACGGATTCTAATGACTGGTAAATGCCAGGCACCTTAGTTCAGAGCAACCAGTCAGATCCTCCTTTTTATTCTGTAACCTGCACTAAGGGTATGAACAGGAGAATCTGATGGGCTGGTATAGGCAAAACAGCAAGTTCCTTTTTTTTTTTTTTTTAGGAGATTTTTTTTTTTTTAACACACAAGAGTAAGATTTGTTAAAATGTTTTATTTCAGATTTATAGCTGTATCACACAGAATCTTACCACTGATAAGGCATTCTTCAGGCCCAGTATTTGAGCTGTCGGCGAAGAGTCTTGTTCTAATAGCTGCTTTAGCTTTTCTCGTTCGGCCAAGACTGTGCTATAAGCAGATTTTAATGTAAAATAAGCTAAAGAAATATAAAAAAAAAGGAAATGTCAGCTACTTGAAAAGCAGGTCATGTGCACTGCGAAATCTAACAAAAAAAAAAAAACAATATAGTCATATGACTATTTTTAGGTACAGTATTTAATTTAAAAATTCATGCATAATCAGCACAAAACCGATGAGTCAGTCGCCTCTACGAACTAGTTGTATTTTAAATAACCACATATTATAACCCCATTATAATTTTTCAAAGTATATAATCCTCCCAGTGAAAACAGATATGTGTAAGTATTACCAAACATTGTATTTAAGTTTTGGATAGCGTAGGGAAAGGGTTAAAACCTCTATCGGGTTACTTTTTTCTGTCTGTCTTGTTATGGAGATTTTTGCTAATTTCCTGTTTGGATACACAACGAGCCATGAGATATAGGGCGAATTTATACCTTTGACTGCACCCTGCCTAATGCTGTGCACACACGATCTGACTTTCTGGCGGGAAATGTTGGATGTGAGTTTGTTGGCTAAAAGTTCGACCGTGTGTATGCTCCATCGAACATTTGTTGGCCAACTTTCCGCCAACAAATGTTGGCTAGCAGGTTTTCACATTTTCCGCCAACAAAACTTTGTTGTTGGACTTCCGACAAGTCTGTAGCACAAAAGTACACACATGCTCGGAATCAAGTACGAGCTGGAAGGAGCTCAGTCTTGTAAAACTAGATATCACATGACTATTGATCGCCGTAGTCTTGTATGTCACTATGTTCGTAATTGTTGGCCAACATTTGTGACCGTGTGTATGCAAGACAAGTTGGAGCCAATAACCTTTGAACAAAAATCCAGTTTTGTTGTTGGAATGTCAGCGCAGGTTTCCACAAATAGCTTGAGTAGGCAGCCCCATTAAAATCAATGGGAGGCTGCTGGCTCTCACAGCACCCACTTGCACGCGAGTGATCGACCATGGATGCAGACTGCCCACTAGGGTTCTAGCATCTAATTGCAGGGAGGGTGCATTCGCAAGTGTGAACACATCCATAATCTGTCCAAAGTGAGAGGGAAGTCCCATCTTAGACAAGGGTCACCAAAAACATTTGTTAGCTTGGAAAACTTGCTTTCAACTCTTGTTCTGATAATTCAAAAATGATTTTCCCTTTCTTTCTGTCACACTACGAACAGTTACTAGGACAAATATCTCAATCTCCCCAATGAGAACTTACCCTGCTCACTCTTTACACTAACTAAAATAAAACGGGTTTTGCCTTTCATATTTCCCCACACTGTTCCCCACATACAGTGATCTGCATCTGAGCTCTTGGATGTGTTCACTTCCCAGCTGACCATAGCATGTCTGAACCAAGGGAAAAAAATAAAAAATACACTTTACAGCTAAATAGTAGAAGCTCTTGCTTTGTTGTGCAAACTGTAATGGCAACATGTATAAGCAGTGGAGACGCTGACATATAAAATGCAACTCCCTGCCCTACTACTGCAGGCAATTCTGTTGTTTAGGTATATTTTGGCTAGAGTTCTCCTTTATAGTATATACACACACACACACACACACACACACACACACATTTGGCTGCATGAATGCTCAATATTCCTGAACAATGCCCTTCAAGTGACCCATGTCTAAAATATTACTGAAGCAGAGACAAAAAAAAAAGGTAACTAGTTTTAAATGATCAACCAAGGATATGACACAATAAAACGATACATTTATGATTAGCTCACCGTACACGGGGAGCAGATTTGGATGACAGAACATGAATCACTGAAAGGATCTACGTGTTCTCAATCTCTGGTATATACAGAGTATCGAAATGTCAGCTGAGAAAAAAAAAATATTAATCCTAACTAAATTTCAAGGAGAGTGAGTTTTTGAAGACCTTACAAAAAGAAATTGATATATAAAAAGTGATTTCTTTTGTGAGAGTAGCTCATTGTTGCAGTGTGAAGTGATTTTATGACAGAATTTTAGCACAAACAAAAAAAAGCGATTTTTGACTTACCAAGAAAGTCAATTTCTTGGAGTACATCACAGGACATGATACATCATTCCTAGACTATTGGTTATGCTCCACTTCCAGGTGAATGGACACTGGCATAAAGAAAAGCTTAACTCCTCCCACTTCCAGCCTCAAATTTTGTCAGCAAGCAATATCAGCATGAAACCATAGGGGAGGAACCCGTATGTCCTGTGATGTGCTCCAAGAAAGGGATTTTTCAGGTAAGAAAAAAAATGTTTTCTTAATTGTACATCACAGGACACAGGGGAGTTAATTCTTAGACTACTGGGACATCCAAAAGCAATCTTATTAGGTGCAGGCGATTGCAAAGAATGGCTAACAGATACAACAGGAACAATCCCCTTAATAGAAAAAGATGAATAACAGAGAAGGCCCCCACAGTGCTGCCTGTATGACTCTCCGACCAAGGCCAATGTCCACTGAGGCCTTAGCATTCCCCATTGTAGCGAATGTATAGAGTAGAGTAGAAGACCAGGTGGCTGCCTTTACAGACCTGGGAAACTGAGGCCTGATGTTGAAAAGCCAATTAAGTAATAACACTAATGGTGGAGTGGTATTTTAAAAGAAGGGAAGAATCCCTACCTCTCAGGTTGTGCGCCTGAGTAAGGATTTGTAAAATCCAGCCAGCAATTGTGGATCAGGAAGCAGCCGGTCCCTTTATGACCCCCTAAGGCAGGAGGGAGTTTTGTGGTCCCAAAACAACTTCTATCTTGTTAAGTACAAGAAAAGGTTCCATACAGGATAAAACTGCAAAAAGTTTAGATACCCTCCAAATCAAAGTGATATTCACAACAAAGGCAAGCTTGCATGACAGGAGGAGGAGGGAAATCCAGAATAGGTTTAAACGGTGGCCCATGATGGACCATCACCAAAACATTGAGGCCTCACAGTGAGCATACCGGTGGTACAAAGTGGGCCACCCCTTGTACACAGGCACAAATCAAGGCGTGGGAAGCTAGCAGTCTTTAAATGAGCACCACTAAGGCAGAAACCTGACCCTTTATCCACCTCAGGGATAAGGACTTCTCCTGTCCCAACTAAAGGAAAGATAAAACCCATGCCGCAGAGTATTTTCCAGGATTATGCTTTTGTTTCATACCAAGCAAAGTATGCTTTTCATGTGTGGTGGTAAACCCTACAAGAGAGCTTCTGAGTCTTCAGCAAAGTGGGAATCACAGAGGTCATATGACCCTGTTCCTCAGGATTTGGGCTTCAATAGCCAAGCCTTCAAAGCCAGTGACTGTGAAGCAGGGTGGAACATGAGACCTTGAGTGAGAAGATAAAGACAGTAAGGTAGAACCGGAGAGTGTGTTAGGAGTCGGACTATGCAAAAGTACCATGCCCTCCTGGGCCCATCTGATGCAATGAGAATCATCTGAATTTCTCATTTATATCTTCCAAAGCAGATGAGACAGGAGCTTCAGGTGGGGGAGGGAGGAACGCATAAATCAGGTTGAACTGATTCCATTGAGCAACTAGGGCATCTACCTTAAAGGCCTAAGGATCCATGGCCCTGGACATAAACCTGTCCGGTTGGTGGTTGAATCTGTACAACATTAGCTCTATGTCTGAAATTACAGATGTTGCCTTAAAGCCACAGTTTTTGCTGCCCCATAATTTTGTTTATGGAAGGAAGAAGTCTGAATCCTTAGACACAAAAGTCCATGAAGTAGTAGTCCCTGAAGAAGTTAGTGAACAACTGGATGATGCCCAAGAGCTAGAGCTAGAGCTAGAGCCAGTTTGCTGTCCATAAATGAGTTTATGGAAGGAAGACAGTCTCCTGAAATAAGGAAGCTTAGTTCTATTGGTGCCAGATCCACTATGCCTGCAAAACACACAGGGGGTGCAATGCTCACAATCCTGAGTATCAGCACCAATAGAGGAGAAGGGTAGCCTTGGTTTCCCTGGTCGCAGTGTGGCCTGTGGTGTTCTGTTGCAAAGGGGACAAATTCCACAAATTGCTTCTAAGGGGGTTATCTACATTCTATACAAAGGTACTGCACAATGCACACGTGTACCTGCTTTTCATAACACACCACAAACAGATGCACAGGTGTGCCTTTACTAGGGGGCTGCAGTGACGCATTAATGTGTATTGACTCCAAGGCTAACTAAAGACGGATGTTGTGGTCACTACTCAAAGTGGTCTCCCTCTCAATGAAAACAAAATACCCCCCTCCCCCTTCTACCACCACTGCACAGATGACATCCACCGATGCTATAACTTACATACAGAAATCTTGCATGAAGAACTGCTGCTGCATCCCTCTACTTTACAGAGAACTCCCAGGTCTAAGGAAAATGCAGGGTTCACCAGCTGGGCCAAGCGTCGTAACAAAGCAGTTGGGGAGTGTGCCTATCCATATGTAACTAACAACATTAAGAAAGAAATTTTGGGGTGGACTGGTCAGCGGCCAGGAAAAGGATAAATTTGATAGTGGAAGGTGCCTGCTATAACGCAAGATGGTTATTTTGCTTTTAGGCTGGGTTCACACTGCTGCGGGGGGAGATCCGGATGTGATTCGCACCGCAAATCACATCCGATCTCCGTAGCGATGCGAGTACAGCCATACAGATAGTATGGCTGAATTTGCATCGCTCCCGCAGCAAACTCGCACGGGACCCTTTTTTTGGTCCGCAACAGAATCGGATCGCATGGGGTTCACACCAGGCGATCCGATTCCTGTGCGAGTCGGCAGATCGCACTGCGATATGCGGACGGATCTGGGGGTGTCATTAACATATCATTGACACTCCCAGCCGTCCGCATAGGGCAGTGTGAACTGCCGGCGGGAGTAATGCGATGCGGGAAAACGCCGCGGATTCGCGGCGTTCCCACATCGCAGCGGTGTGAACCCGGCCTTAGGTAGGAAAAGCAATCTGAAAGGCTGTCATTTTTTAACTTATCTGTTAAATTATATCTGATACATTTTGTTCCCTTGCTAAGAGCCTGAGGATTTCATTATTAACACTTTATTTGTACAGGAAGTTTCCACCACTACTCACATATCACTTTATGCAAATAGGGCGTAGCGCTACGCTTTTTCTGTATTGTATTTTGTTTTGATGTTGGCACACATATCAGTGTTTAGCAGCAATCCCATCACAGTGTAGAAATGATTAATATTTTACAATTTAGTTACAGTAGCGTGGTGGTATTTGCAATATACTGCATACCTTCTAGTATTGTATTTAGTAGCATACTTTAAGGCACTATAAACCTTACTATTTGTGTTTTTCACCTGCACAAGATCCTGTAGTTTCATGGGGTCACTTGCTGCCCTTTACCTGCAGCCTATAGTACAGTAAATCTTCACATTCTGATATCAGAAGTCTTGGTTTGTGCTCAAACATGAGGTATACAGAATTGCACTGCACAGGTCAGTGCAGGAACTCAGTCTGCAGTCTAATGCCCTGTGCACACGGTCGGAAATTCAGATGGAAAAGGTCCGTTCGGATTATATTGTCGGACAATCCGATAGTGTGTGGGCTCTATCGGACTTTGAGAGCAGGACCTCAAATTTTCCCACAACAAAATCTGATCAGACTTTTTCTGATCCATTGCAGAGAATTTCGATTGGACAAAGAGCCACGCATGCTCAGATCAAATTACGAGACCAAAGCTATTGGCTACTAGTCGCAACGTAGTCCCGTCGTAACGAATGAACATCATCACGTTCCGAATGATCGGATTTTCCGACAACTTTGTCTGACCGGGTGACCGGGTGTATGCAACACCAGTTTCGGACAAGATCCGTCAGAAAAAAAATCTGACGGATTTTGTTGTCGGAATGTCCGACCGTGTGTACGGGGGCTAAGAAATAACATGTGTGAGGAAACTACATATCCCACAATCCCTGAGTCTCCCAATCTAGCAATAGTGCAGGTGAGAGTTGTATAGTAATTAGATTAGACACTGACACAAACAGAAAGAACAATTAACAGAGAGGTCACCATGCTGGACAAAATGTGTTCACATCAAATTAGCACTCACATCAGCAAGGCATAGATTGGACGCTGTGTAACACGAAAAAAGGAAGCCGCCTGTCCTTTCAGTGAATATAGGATAAGATAGGTGAATGAATACATGGACAAAGGAATTTATCAGTAATGACATTGCAAACTGCAGCCACGTAAACCCATCATTACAAGGCAAACCGACACAGGGAATAGAACTATACAAATACCTAGTTAAAACAACAAAACATTTGACGATGTACAATGCCTATGAATACTAGTGCACATCATGAACTGGGCCCCTGGACTTCCCAACACCTTTTAGCAGAGAAAATCTTTGCAGTTTAAGGAACACTCTTTCATTCATCTTAGCAGTTGGCCCAAGTCTTATGTCAATAAGTGCTCTCATTTAGGATTTGTGTGCTTCTCACCTTTGTGTGCAATATGACACATGTCATCCTGCATCTTGGAGAAATTGGAATTGTCAGAGCCATTTGAGTATTGCTTTTCCTCCGTATAATCTATTGTAGATAAATTAGGGTTGGAAGCATGTAATCTTACATTTGCAGAAATAGTTGAAGGTACCTGGAAAAAAAAGGCTAGTTATTAAACGCTCATAGATACTCAAAACATAGATTTTTTTTCATCGACTTTCTAGAATAAGCACAACAAACATATATGAATATGACTTGCAAGCGGTACCAGTGGGAATGTTTTACGCACTTGAGTTGCATGTATGGAGATACTGCTTGTTTTAACCTTTGGTAAAAGATTAAGTGAACAAGAACAGAACAAGTGGTGAGACATTGGTTTATCCTTGAATCCACTGCAGCATTAATCATTTAATTTGTATTTCTATAGCTAAGGCCTTGTTCACACCGTGTGCAGAGACCTTAATTTTTCTGCAACAGATAAGGCTTCAACACTGCGGTGTGAACAGGACACATAACTGACGTGCATGAAAACGGGTGTCAACGTGTATAAAAACTCACTGAAACGTGTATTAAAATTGATGTAAAACTGATATAAACTCATGTCTCTGCAAGTGAAATCTGCATGGTTTTCCTTTCTTCACGCATGTATGGTGTGAAAGAGCCCTAAAATTCAATGTGGTGAACAGCGTAGAACTCTTATAAACAGATCCTATATTAAAGTATAACTAAAGGCAACCTTTTTGGCTTTGGATATCGTGGAGAGGGACAACACCTGTCAGTTTTTATTGCTGATTGGGCTCACTTTAAGGAGATTCACCCTCTCCTTTTGTCGTGTTTACCATTAGTATTGAAAGTAAAAGAAATTTCCAAATTTTTGGTTGACCCCAGAAAAGTAATAGTGGGGAAATTATCCAATGGGGACACTAGTTCTGGTGACCTGGGATCCCCAAGAAATTCCTTAACTTGCGGGGATTTCCCCTCACTTTCTTTTTGGCTATGGAACAGGAAGCAAAGGGAAATGTCCCCAATGGGACACAGATGGAGAAAAAAAAAAATCTGACAGGGGTTTTAACACTCCCTTGCTCTATACAAAATGAAAAAAAAAAGTTTTGCCTATAGTTCTACTTTAACACATGAGTACAATAACAAATTATTTAAATTGTCAGGAACCATAGATGGCTCAGTCCTAGCTGAATCAGGATTGGGCTGTGCAGGGCCATTCCTGAAAGAGTATAAATACATAGGGGATCAGGAAGAAGTGAACTGCATTTCTTATGTATATTATAACACTTTAAAACTGGTGGGAACCATAATAACTTCATACAAAGCTAATCTTTATCATCTGCAGTATACAGAAGACGTATCCCTATGCACTTCCAAACAATGGGGGTTATTTATTAAAGGCAAATCCACTTTGCACTACAAGTACACTTGGAAGCAAAGTTGCTGTAGATCTGAGGGGGGCATGCAAGGGAAATAAAAAACAGCATTTTAGCTTGCATATGATTGGATAAAAAAAAAAAAAAAAATCAGCAGAGCTTCCCCTCATTTCATAGCTTCCCTTCAGATCTACAGTGAGTGCACTTGTAGTGCAAAGCGATTTGCCTTTAGTAAATCAGCCCCAATGTCTCTAACTGAAGTATTTGTTGTCAATAAATAAACAATTAACAATTTGTCATTATTTTGGTCAGAACATTACTAGGATAACATTTTTTAATAAAACTGCTATTTCCTAAGGCTCAAAGTTCACACCGGCATTAAGAGCAGGCATTTGAGAGGCGTTAAAAAGACCTCTCAAACACCTATGCACAAGATACAATAGACACAATGTCCACACTAAGCACTAGCATTGCGTCGCTTCAAATTTGAAGCCTCATGTCGAGTCAGGAATTTGAAGTCTTTCAACGCCTCCCATTCAAGTCTATGGTAATGCCTCGCAAATGCTCTGGCAGCGTTAAGATTTGTTTATTTACTGTAATGGAATAGGTATTTGTGGGGCAGTTTTAACATTTGTCAAATGCTTCAAAACAGCTCATAGGGTGTTTGGGGAGCATTCTTAACTCCTCATTAATGCTTGTAAAATGCCTGCCTAATGCCCATTCTAAAGCTCATTGACTTCTGTCTGACGCCGATATTAATGCCATACAAACGTTATAGGAGCGTTTGTTGAGCTTTAGAAATGTAGTCAAGTGTGAACAAGCCCTAAGACTGGCTACACAATCAGAAACTTTCTTTCCTTCTGCCCAGGATTGAAGGAAAGAAAATGATTCCATTCCCCCATCAACACAGTCAGTATTGATGTGGGAATCTCTCTTGCTGCACTATTGTATTCTGGCAGCGAGAGGTTTCCCCAGCATCAGAATACAATGATCACGGCAGTGATCATACGGAAAAAACGGACAGGATGGTTGTATCAAAGTCGATCGATAGATCAACTTTAGTACATCCAGCCTACCCATGGATGGATCGAGATTTGTCCGGTTCCTGCTGAATTTCAAACCATCTATGACGGACTTAACTTAAGGCAGTGATGCTGAACATTTTCAGCTTTACTGTGAAATCATAGCCCTACGAATAGTGTGTGGTTTGAAGACAAACAAGGTCGTTTTAACATATTGAAACAGGCCTTCTTAAAGTGAATTTTACCAAGCCTAAATAATTTCTAATGCCGCGTACACACGACGGGACTTTCCGGCAGAATAGGTTCAACGGAATCATTCTGTCGGATAGTCTGATCGTGTGTGGGATAGTCCAATCGTTTTTCTTAAAAAAATTCAGACGGACCTAGAAATAGAACATGTTTCAAATCTGTCCGACGGACTCAATTCCTATCGGGAAAACCATTCGTCTGTATGCTGGTCCGATGGATCAAATAAGACGCAAGGGCAGCTATTGGCTACTGGCTATTGAACTTCCTTTTCTAGTCCGATCGTACGCCATCACGTTCAAAACGAACAGACTTTCTAACTGACTTTAGTCCATTTGTGTGTGGGCAAGTCCGTTCGTTCAGAAGTAGGTCGCAACTCAGTCGAAAGCCCGTTGGGAAGACCGTCGGACCTTTTCTGCCAGAAAGTCCGGTCGTGTGTACATGGCATAACAGTAACCACATGGACGAAGTGCACTGTCCTGGTCTTCAATCATGTGTCAATATGCAGGTCATTGAATCACAGGCCCATGCTGTACACGAGACCTTGACTTCTGGCCAAGTTGGAATTAAACACGGCCATCTGATGATGCTCAATTTTACTTCTGGTCATACACATGCTAATAAAAGCAATGCAGTGGGCAATAAAGGATCTGATATTTTGGTTTAGTTGCAGGATGAGGTGAATGAGATTTGAACTAGTCTTGGGTATTAAAGTGGTTGTAAACCCCTTACAACCACTTTAACCTATAGGTAAGCCTATATTAAGGCTTACCTGTAGGTGCAAGAAATATCTCCCAAACCTAAAAGGTTTAGGAGATATTTGCAAGAATAGCGGCACCGATTACTACGGCGCATGCGCTGTAGACATCGGGCGCAGGCGCACTGAGCATGCCGTTTCTAACAGTGATCATGCCGTTAGTGGCGGCACCAGCGCACATGTGACTGGCCAGAGCCGCGATACCTAGAAGTCACTCCGGATATCATGGCAGCGACGGAGGTGGTGACCGAGGACCAATACGGGGGCTTCGATCTCAGGTAAGTAAATCATAATGAACTAGCATGCATGTTTATTTATTTATTTATTTTTCTTAAAAGGCTTTACTTCCTCTTTAATGAAGAACCTTTGTAGGAGACTAGCACAAGTACTTTCAGGTACGAGAAGGTGCTGAACTTTAAGGCTGTTACCTTAGCAATGTTTTACGCCAGATCAGGTTTACTTTGATGAAAGATTTCTAATTAGGAGTAGTGTTGGAGCCAGGTAACTAAAGGCCTCTCTCTCTTACACCTTAGACTTAAAACAACAATCATTTATTTAAAGATTACTGGCACACGGGGGGAGCATGAATCTTTTATATACTCAATTTATATGTATAGATATAATCTCTGCTCACTATCCTACAATGAGACATGAACCCTTTAGTTTTTTGTGTTGGGATGAAGTGATGACATATTTAGAGAAGACAATTCTGTATGCTGTGGTCTGCACTGTTTTTGAGATTAGGGTATTTTGGTTCCTTTTTCTCTACAACACTATAGGGTTTTTATTTTTTTTTAAAAGGGGTGGGGGCAATCTGTATGTCACTTTCTTGAGCACTATTTTTGGAATCACGGATGGCATCTACAGTCAAATTCGAGAACACACACCTAACTAGTATACTATGTTATGTGGCTGATTTTTGAAAATTAGAGTATTTTTGAATAAAAGTGGCAGCCACAAATCTTAAACTGGAAGAAATAGACGTATGGGGAGGCTGTATAACGAGCAACTAGGTTCTTCTGACATGATGTACTGACCATGCAAATGATATTTTTCAAAGTCCATTTACACCTCTTTATAAAGTTGGCATAGCCCAAAAAAATTAAGCAAATATGACTAATAATTGTTAAAAAATAGCAAAGTAGCAAAACGGATATATTTCCTTTGGGGGGGAAAAAAATGTAACCTGCTTTTATAAATATATGAATAAAAAAAAAAAAAAAATATGAAGAAACAAACAATATGCTGTGAACCTCCACACTAGAGTTACACTGTAAGTAAGTAATTACAGATTTGCCAACAGAAAAATGTAGACATTAGAATGGGGGGTGGGCTGGATGAGCGACAGGTACGGAATTGTTTGATATTTGACAAAGACATTCAACAACTGGAGCATACACAAAACGGCCAGGGTTCCTAATAGAAAGTCTCAGCAAATTAGGTAAAAACTGGAAGTGGCTTCCACATGCCTTTCTTTTCTCATCCCTCCCTAACCATCTTCCATTCCCACCTTGGTCCCAACCGAATCCCTTTCTAAAAGTGGGACTACTAGTTTAGGGAGGTTGGAACATCCCTGGATACACTTCAGGTCCTGTAGGCAACTACAAATGCCTTAGTACAGGTTACCACCCTGGCAATCTCCATCTGGGGGTGGCATACTATACCGTTAGCAGCACTGGATAGGTCCCACCTGTTAAACCGTAAATGGACTTAGCAGTTGACCATAATTTTCTACTTCCACAAGATAATCGCTGGTGATACCTGAGGCTTGCAACATAGGACATGGAAACAAGGCTAAGCAACTCAACTATGCATTAACAAATAGGAACTGGGGTGCAGAAAATGGCAGCAGGTACTTTGGACTGCCATGTTAAAATGTTAAATGTTTGGCTGTAGCAAAAGGCAGTTTGTTCACAAGGGCTTGAGAACAGTACAATAATGAGTGTCTGCAGGCAACAGTGAAGCATGGTGGAGGTCCCTAGTGAGTTTGGGGGTACATTTCTGCAATTGGAGTTGGAGATTTGGTCAGGATCAATGGTGTCTGCAATGCTGAGAAACACAGGCAGATATTTATCTATTATGCCATACCATCATGGAGATGTGTGATTGGCCTCAAATTTATTCTGTAGCAGGACAAAGATTTCAAACATACAGTCAATATCATTAGGAACTATCTTCAGTGGAAAGAAGAACGAGGAGTCCTGGAAGTGATGGTTTGGCCCCCACAGAGCTCTGATCTGAACATTGAGTCTGTCTGGGATTACATGAAGAGACAGAAGGATTTTAGGCAGACTACATCCACAGAAGATCTGTGGTTAGTTCTCCAAGGTGTTTGAAACAACCTACCTGCTGAGTTCCATCAAAAACTGTGAACAGTGAACAAGCACTGTGTGTACCCAGAACGGATGCTGATTTGAAGGCAAAGGGTGGTGACACCAAATATTGATTTGATTTTCTCTTCTGTTTATTTACTTTCCATTTTGTTAATTGAGAAGAAATAAACTATTAAACACTTTTCTGAAAGCATTTTCACATCTGCCTAAGACTTATGCTCTGTACACTGGCATCCCAGTCTTAAGCCCCATACACACTATCAAATTTTCTGACGATTTTACCAAATCCATATAATATGAGTTAAAACCTTAGGAGTTTCAATTTGTATGCAATCATGCAGGCCCTTCTACTACATGGTTTTGGTAAATCTGAAGGAAAAAATAAGCAGAAAATCTGATAGTGTGTATGGGGCTTTAGTCTGTAGGGTTCAATATTGAGTCGGCCCAACCTTTGCAGCTATAACAGCTTCAACTCTTCAGGGAAGGCCGTCAGATTTAAAAGTGTGTCTATGGGAATGTTTGACCATTCTTCCAGAAGTGCATTTGTGAGGTCAGGCACTGAGGTTGGATGAGAAGGCCTGGCTCGCAGTCTTCACTCAAATTCATCCCAAAGGTGTTCTATCGGGTTGAGGCCAGGGCTCCGTCTGTGCAGGCCAGTCAAGTTCCTCCACCCCAAACTCACCCATCCATGTCTGTATGGATCTTTCTTTGTACACACACACACACACACACATGCACACACAGTATACATACAGTAACATTAGAGAAATATCACAAGCATATTGATTACCTGCAGAGAACCTTTTGAATCTTTGTTTATCCCCTTTGTCCTCCACTTCCTCTTGTTTACTTTTTCTTTTTTTGGACTTTCAAGAGCACCAGCCTTTTAGAAACATATCAGAATCAGTTATTACTGTAACATACCAGGTATTAGACCATTCCTTACAAATGCTAAGATGATGTACTTGAAGCAATTGCCTTTCTGAAACGACAAAGCTAAAAAACAAAAAAACAAAAAAAAAAAACAAACAGTCTCCAATACCGAATCCTATTCTCCTAAAGTTTAAAACTGTATTTCATTAACTCGTGCAATAAATTTACTATTTTAAAAGAATTTAAATGGACAACCCATCCAAAATGAATATTTCTGTTTCAAAAATCAACAAACAAAAGGTTCCCACTTGTCTTGATAGATTTTTTCATTTACATTATGCAGTTAGGGTTATGGGAGGGAGATCTCATTGTTGGAATATCTAAGACACACAACAATTCAAGGGATGTCTCAGACAACCAGCTTCTACATATAACTAATCACTCTTGGAGGACTTGTCCTTACAAATATATCATAAATTATTTACACCAATGAGTGAAACCAATAAAAGAAGAATGAGTGTTATATATTGTCCATCTAAGAACGCTACTAATTGTAACCTGTAAAGGTGAACTACGACAGCTGCAGTAGAAATTCAGAAAAATGCATGGCAATGTAAGTATTTGTCACATTGCTTTAAAGGCCAAGTTCATATTACACTATTATTTAGGGTGTAACTTGTTTCAGCACCCCACCTGAGCCCCATCCTTCCTTGTGACAGCAGGCAGGGGTTCTTCTCCCCTGCAGCCACTGTCACATTTTAAATTGGCCCAGCTGTGCGGGAACATCATACATTCACAGAGAACTGTGAATGAAAGAACTACATGTCTTGTCTGCCACCATGGCAGATGTTCTTGCAGTTTTAAATGGACTGCAAGAGCATTGATACATAGGCAGGAGCAGAACGCTGGAGTATGTTTCTACAGACACTCAACACGGCACACGTGATCCACTAATCGCGATTGCAATACATTGCAGTATCCTGCAGGAAAAATTAGCAAATGCATTTTTTTCCTTAAAGGTGATCTTATTTTGATTAAATTACTCCAAGGGGCGATCTTACTAAAGGAAGACTGCATTAAGATAAAAAAAAACGTTTGCCTTTACGACTCCTTTAGACACATTTTATAAATATATATTTTATATATATATATATATATATATATATATATATATATATATATATATATATATATAAAACCCCAAACCTTAAAAATACATGAAAATCATCACCTGGGGGCTCCAGGCAATCAAAGCTAAGTTAAGCTATTTTGGCCATACTTCTCCTATAGGTCGCAGGAGTGCATTTAGCTCTGCACTCCTGTGACCCAGATTCAGCAGACAGTTGGCTAAAGACAGCTGAAGTCACGGGGCTGGTCCAGGCTCTGCAGGGATCCCGCAAATGATGTCAGAATCCACCCAGATGCCTGGCCGGCAGCTGGCTCAGCACCCACATCCCCTCCACTAGGAGGGGATGCTGGAGGGGCAGAGCGGTGACTGACAGTCACTGTGCTCAGAGCGGACCAAATAACTGAGCAATCAGCAATCTTTGGTCACTCAGTTCTCGGGATAGAGACCGCGGAAGGACAGCTGTTTGAAAGTTTTTTCACGTGCAATGATGTTTGCACAATAATTTTGAATTAATTTCTTTGTAACGGTTATATGCAATTTATATTAATTTGATTGGCACAGCTGTGTTAGCACGTGTTTAACACATCAGTTATTATCACTTTTAATTAATTTCTTAATGTTCAAATAATATTTCAGCACTGAATTACAGTTTTTGCATCTTATGTTTTGCACATAGATCACCATACAAACCAGTTTTATCCCCTTGTCACAGACAGGCTATAATACGCCAGGTATATAATATTTTGGGTTTAGCGCCATAACCTATCATTCACACTTTTTAAACCCAATACCCCCCCCATTCTCTGGGGTGGAGGTTTTTAGGTAAAGGCAGCTCTAACCCATTCACTCTTTCTTTATCTATTTTATTCATTTTTCACTTAGCTTTACTTAAGTCACCCATAGGGTGGGCAGTCCGTAGCACAACTTTATTTATTTATTTGTATATGTCTTTGCAGGGAAAACCAGGGCAGGTGATCAGGGCACATATCATCAGTGCCCCTGATTATAGGAAAGCCCCAGCAGTGCCCATTAATGCCACCAATCAGTGTCCATCAGTGATGCCAGTCAGCACAGCCTTTCAGTGCCCATCAGTGCCACCTATCAGTGCCCACTAGTGCCGCCCATCAGTGCCACCTATAGTGCCCATCAGGGTGGCATATTAGTGCCTCCTCATCAGTGCCGCCTATTGAGTGCCCATAAGTGCCTCCTCATCAGTGCATATCAGTGGAGAAAAATTGCTCATTTAAAAAATGTTTTGACAGAAACTAAGAAAAACATTTTTTTTTCAAAATTTTCGTTTTCTTCTTTTTTTTTTTTTTTTTTTAATAAAAAACTTAGCGGTTATAAAATGGCACCAAATGAAAGCTCTATGTGTGCGAAGAAAATGAAAAAAAAAAATTTGTTTGGGTACAGTATTGCATAACCGAGCAATTGTCATTCAAACTGAGACAGCGCTGAAAGCTGAAAAATGGTCTGGGCAGGAAGGGGGTGAAAATGCCCAGTATTGAAGTGGTGAAACAAATATCACTTGCCAGCACCACGTGTACTTTATTAGTGTTGTTAGTTTAGGCAGTTTCAAAAATGTGAAAGGCTCACTAAAAGGGTTAAGCTTTACACCATTTTTGATGAGTTTCTCTATATCAGTCCACACATAAAACAAGTTAGGACAAGCAGTCCCCAATCTTGGACTACCTGGATGGCATTTATTGCAGGGGCAGAGTACGTCCTGTGAAGAACCTCCATGTTTTGCAGCAGTTGACTCATTTCCACCAAATAACTCTGACACTGTGAAAGGTCTGTGGGCACAAGAAAATAAAACATAACAATTAGGGAAATGCAACTGACACAAAGGCACAAATAGTCTACTAGCGAACAGATATTGTTTCCCTATTTAACTGCATGAGAAACATACATCAAAGCTGAAAATATGAATGACACAAATTAATGCAGCTCTGTATTCATCAACACATCATGAATTTTAGTTTTTTTTTTTATTTCAAGCAGTGTTGATACCTAAAATTTGAATCATCAGTCTCTTACATTTCCTGTACAACAGAGTTCAGATTGTGGAAAGGAGAATCAGCATAAGGAGTCAATAAGTTGTACTGCATCACAAGGATATGCTGTTAGTAGAAGAGAGCAGAGTGACATCGATGAACTCATCAGTCTGCTTCTTCTCCTTTCAATGTTCAGTGAAACAAGTCCTATAATGCCGCGTACACACGATCGGACTTTCGGCAGACTTGGTCCGGCGGAAAGGAATCCGTTGGACAATTAGATCGTGTGTGCGCTCCAGAGGACTTTTTGTTCCCAAAAGTCAGACGGACCTAGAAATAAAACATGTTTAAAATCTATCTATCTATATCGAACTAAAAATTGGGAAAACCGTTTGTGTGCTAATCCGACCGACCAAATAGGACGCAAGGGCAGCTATTGGCTACTGGCTATTGAATTTCCTTGTTTAGTCCTGTATACATCATCACGTTCAAAATGAACGGATTTTCGAACGGACTTAGTCTGGCCGTGTGTGGCCAAGTCTGTTTCGTTCAGAAAGTCAGAACACTTTCCATATACAGTATGTATTTCAATAGTGTATTTAGCAGTTTGCCTGGAGATCAGCTTAAAAAAATAATAAAACAATATTCTGACATTCTAAGAAACTTATCATATTCAAACCTGCACTTGAAATTATTCCCATATAAGACAAAGGCTCGGTTTATACTGCCGCGGCCTGAAAGTCGCACGACTTCCTGGCAACTTGAGTACTATGATAGACGTATAGAATAGAAGTCGGATAGAAGTTGCCTTGTAGCAGTACAGGAACCTTTTCTGAAGTCGGAGCGACTTCAGACAGGTCTCATTGACTAGCATGGGATTTCACATGTCACGCGACTTGGGGTCTCACAAGCTGGATCCCAAGTCACAGCAATGTGAACTGAGTCAAACTCTCCAATCAGAAATAGAAATGAAAAAATCTCAGTTATATGGCTCACATATACATCCTCCCTTTGACCATACACTGATTGAAGTTCATCCAGTTCAGCAGGGACTAAATTGGTTGAATTTCTAACAGTGTGTGGCTGTCCCTGCTCACAAGCTGGAAAACTTTTGCAGATCAGCGTCTGAAGTCGCTGATCATTGTATTCTGACCGAAGCTGGTCAGAAAACAATGTCTTTGTAGGGAGGGGATCCCTCCACATATCGAATTTCTGTGGATGGAAAAATCTGTAATGCCACGTATACACTATCAGAATTTTGATCAGAAAAATCTCTGATGGTTTTTCCGATGGCATTCCGCTCAATCTGTCTTGTATACACACGGTCACACAAAAGTTCTCTGAACTTTCGACCGTCAAGAACGCGGTGACATACAACACTACGACGAGCCAAGAAAATTAAGTTCAATGCTTCCGAGCATGCGTCAAATTATTTCCGAGCATGCGTAGGAATTGTGCACGTCAGAATTTGTACAGACGATTGGAATTTCCGATCGGGAACATTTTCCGACCAAAAAATAGAGAACCTGCTCTCAATCTTTTGCTGGCCGAAATTCCGATGGAGCATACACACGGTCGCATTTTCTGACCAAAAGCTCTCATCAGACTTTTGCTGGTGGAATTTCCGATCGTGTGTACGGGGCATGAGATTATTTTTTTTCATTCAGCCAGTGAGCTGAGCAAAATAAAAAAAGTCCAGTTTTACTCTTATAGCAGCTGTGTGCCTAGTTCAACACCATTGCCCTCTGAAATCTAGGTAACCATTTATATACTGTATTTGGTTAGTTTAGCCAACTTAGGCTGGATTCACACCTATGCAGTTTTAGTGCTTTTTGCATTTTGCAGATTTGCACTAAAGTCCATTTACCATGGATTCCTATGGAACATGATCTGTAGTGCAAATCTGAAAAATGCAAAAAGCACAAAAAAATGCATAGATGTGAATCCAGCCTTAGTCACCTATCTTCATCCAGCCTGCTGATTGGATAATGAAAGAGCACCAGCACATTGATTTAAAACATCCCTGTACTCTCCTCTCCTGTAGGCATGTCCGGTGTTAAACTGACAGCACTGTGCAAAGTATTAGAAGTCCTAATTAGTTTAGAGTTAGTTTTACTGTGCTGGAAACTACAGATGGATTATATCAAGGCATCTTTATGTACCAAGATTGTTTTTTATTTTTATTAATTTGTCTGGAGTTTGGCATTACATTTCCAACACTACAACATAAAGCTGCCGAGAGTTTGGAGCTCTGGATTGTGCTCTGTGCTTGTAAAACTGCTGATATTTATAAATGAATAGATTATATTGTATACATTTTTAATATGGCTTTGACCAGTCTGAATTCTGTAACATAATGTCACATAATGTCATATAAGATATTCATGCATTTGTAATTTTATTGAGTTTTCTGAATTTTGTGGGAAGAACAGGGCAAACCAATGATAAAAAAAAATATGATTAAAGTTGAACTCAAAGCAAAATGCTTATTACGTGAAACATTGTATATATATGGCAGCGTTTTTCCTGCCAAAGGATTTGCAATTCTGTCCATCTGGTCTTGAGATTTGCACAACACAACCCTATCTGGCAGGATAAACAACGTGATTTTTTTTTTCTCTCTCCCTCTTTGTCTCTCTCCCTTTCTGAATACTCTACATTAGTACATGAGCACTGCAGCACAAATGACGGGTCCTTGTGCTGCTTCTCACTGATCCAGTCTGAGGGCTGCTGTATGGCGGACTGCAAAAATTACATTGATTGATTTATAAATACAAAGCTGCAACAATTTGTGTATTTGATGTGTGCATTAAAATCTTTCAGATTCGACAAATACTAGATTACACAGAAAAAAAATGTCAAATTATACATTACGGTGCAAATATGTCCAAACTAGTTATGTTTTTTTTTTTTTACACTGTTGCATTTTTAAAGACACTTGCCATTTGCTCTAGTTTGGATTTGAATTGTAACCCATGATAAGACCAATTAGTATCCACTATTCATGCATGCAGTCATCTTATGCCAGCTTTCATTGTGCCCTGACGCATCAAGTTTTTGGCTTTATGCTAAATATTAGAGGAATACTATAATAGTAAACATTGTGTTACTATTGCAAGGTTTACCTGCAAGTAATTTTTCACATTTTTTTTATTGCTTTTGTTGGTGACTATTTATTTGCCTTTACCAGTCACCAGGCAATGTTATGACAATCTATCCTTAATATGCCCCTGCCCGGTCTTTAAAATCCTAAACTGGCGAGGGAACAAAATTACAAATGTCTTTCTGAGCAGCATGAGATCCAAATGCCAGGGGCTCCAACATGCAAATATTCACAACTACCCTTGAATACTTTCCAACTGCATAGTAAGTCTCTCAAGATGACATTTTTAGAAGACCTTATGGGTATATATTAGAGGAAGTTCAGTTAACCATACAAAACTGCCTGTTTTTTTTTTCCCCAAACACAAAACTGTACACATTTTTATATACAGTATCTCACAAATGTGAGTTCACCGCTCACATTTTTGTAAATATTTTATTATATCTTTTCATGTGTCAACACTGAAGAAATTAACAATTTGCTACAATGTAAAGTAGTGAGTGTACAGCTTATATAACAGTGTAAATTTGCTGTCCCCTCAAAATAACTCAACACAGCCATTAATGTCTAAACCACTGGCAACAAAAGTGAGTACACCCCTAAGTGAAAATGTCCAAATTGGGCCAAAGTGTCAATATTTTGTGTGGCCACCATTATTTTCCAGCGCTGCCTTAACCCCCTTGGGCATGGAGTTCACCAGAGCTTCACAGGTTGCCACTGGAGTCCTCTTCCACTCATCCATGACAACATCACGGAGCTGGTGGATGTTAGAGACCTTGTGCTCCTCCATCCTTCATTTGAGGATGCCCCACAGATGCTCAATAGGGTTTAGGTCTGGAGAAATGCTTGGCCAGTCCATCACCTTTACCCTCAGCTTCTTTAGCAAGGCAGTAGTCATCTTGGAGGTGTGTTTGGGGTTGTTATGTTGCAATACTGCCCTGCAGCCAGGTCTCCAGTGGGAGGGGATCAGGCTCTGATTCAGTATGTCACAGTACATGTTGGCATTCATGGTTCCCTCAATGAGCTGTAGCTCCCCAGTCCCAGCAGCACTCATACAGCCCCAGACCATGACACTCCCACCACCATGCTTGTCTGTAGGCAAGACACACTTGTCTTTGTACTCCTCACCTGGTTGCTGCCACACATGCTTGACACCATCTGAACCAAGTAAGTTTATCTTGGTCTCATCATACCAAAGGACATGGTTCCAGGAATCCAAGTCCTTAGTCTGCTTGTCTTCGGCAAACTGTTTGTGGGCTTTCTTGTGCATAATCTTTAGAAGCGGCTTCCTTTTGGGACGACAGCCATGCAGACCAATTTGATGCAGTGTGCGGTGCATGTCTGAGCACTGACAGGCTGACCCCCACCCTTCAACCACTGCAGCAATGCTGACAGCACTCATATGTCTATTTCCCAAACACAACCTCTGGATATGACACTTAGCATGTGCATTTAAATTCTTTGGTCGACCATGGCGAGGCCTGTTCTGAGTGGAACCTGTCCTGTTAAACTGCTGTATGGTTTTGGCCACCGTGCTGCAGTCCAGTTTCAGGGTCTTGGCAATCTTCTTATAACCTGGGCCATCTTTATGTAGAGCAACAATTCTTTTTTTTCAGATCCTCAGAGAGTTATTTGCCATGAGGTGCCATGTTGAACTTCCAGTGACCAGTATGAGAGAGAGTGATAACACCAAATTTAACACACCTGCTCCTCATTCACACCTGAGACCTCGTAACACCAATGAGTCACATGACACCGGGGAGGAAAAATGGCTAATTGGGCCCAATTTCTACTCACTTTTGTTGCCAGGGGTTTAGACATTAATGGCTTTGTGTTGAGTTATTTTGAGGGGACCGCAAATTTACACAGTTATACAAGCTGTACACTTTACATTGTAGCAAAAAAAAAAAAAAAATGATATAGATTATATATATATATATATATATATATATATATATATATATATATATACACACACATAAATACACATACATACACACACACACACACACACACACACACACACACACACACACACATATATATATAAAGAATGTGTACAGCTTATGTTTGGGTAAAAATATATATACACACCCACTATATTACCAAAAGTATTGGGACACCTGCCTTTACACCCTTTGCAGCTATAACAGCTTCAACTCTTCTGAGAAGGCTGTCCACAAAGTTTAGGAGTGTGTCTATGGGAATGTTTGACCATTCATCCAGAAGCGCATTTATGAGGTCAGGTACTGATGTTGGGATGAGAAAGCCTGACTCGCAGTTTCCGCTCAAATTCATCCCAAAGGTGTTCTATGGGGTTGAGGTCAGTCAGGCCAGTCAAGTTCCTCTACTCCAAACTCGCTCATCCATGTCCTTATGGACCTTGCTTTGTGCACTGGTGTGCAGTCATGTTGGAATAGGAAGGGGCCATCCTCAGACTGTTCCCACAAAGTTGGGACCATGAAATTTTCCAAAATGTCTAGGTATGCTGACGCCTTAAGAGTTCCCTTCACTGGAACTAATGGGCCAAGCACAACCCATGAAAAACCCCCCACACCATAATCCCCCCTCCACCAAATGTTTTGGACCAGTGCACAAAGCAAGGTTCATAGAGGATACGGAGGGGCGAGTTTGGGGTGGAGGAACTTGACTGGCCTGCACAGAGTCCTGAACCTGATAGAACACCTTTGGGATGAATTCGAGTAGAGACTGCAAGCCAGGCCATCTAGTCCAACATCAGTGCCTAACCTTCTGGAAGAACAATCAAACATTCCCATAGACACAATCCTAAAACTTGTGGACAACCTTCCCAAAAGAGTAAAAGCTGTTATAGCAGCAAAGGGTGGGCCAACTCAATACTGAACCCTACGGACTAAGACTGAGATGCCAATAAAGTTTATGTGCGTGTAAAGGCAGGTGTACCAATATATATATATATATATATTATATATATATATATATATACACATATACACACCTTATTTGCCGGCGTATAAGGCGACTGGGCGTATAAGGCGACACCCTAATTGTCCAGCTAAAACGTTGGTTTTGACATATGCTCGCCCTATAAGACGACCCCCTTTCGACTAGTCTGTCTAGTAGCTTAGGTAACATACTGAAACAGCAATAAGTCTGTGCAATTTAATCACAAGCTTTGTGAAGCAGTGCTGTGGTGGTAAATACCTCATGTGCCTGGCAAAATCCACTGATGGAGGGTCGGGTGCCAGATGGAGGGTCAGGTGCCAGATGGAGGGTCAGGTGCCAGATGGAGGGTCGGGTGCTTCAAACCAAATCTCCGGTGTTGAATGGCGAGGTGGCCGTGGAGGGAAGAGGAGCCGAGGGGTAGCCGCATTCCGTAACATACTGTATACAGTATTACAGTGTACCGCGCCGAGCCAATCACGGCAAGCGATGTATTCTATTAATGAATACAAAGCCTGCACGGATTGGCTTTGAGATTCAGAGAGGCGAGGGCTGATGATATTACAGCCTCTGCCAATCCGAGCAGGATTTGTATTCATTAATAGAATACATTGCTCGCCGTGATTGGCACAGGTTGGAACATCATCAGCCCATGCCTCTCTGAATCTCAAAGCCAATCCGTGCAGGCTTTGTATTCATTAATAGAATACATTGCTTGCCGTGATTGGCTCGGCGCGGACATTAATGCTGACATCCATATACCGGCGTATAAGATGACCCCCGATATTTGGGGGATTTTTTTAAGTATAAAAGGTCGTCTTATACGCCGGAAAATACAGTATATATATTATATCCCAATTAGTATGATATTAACTTTAAAAGCTACGTTTACACTAGCCTACTGTCACTGCTTTGCGTCTAAAAAGCAATTGCTTTTCAGCTGCGTTTGACAGGCAGTGATGGGGGGGCTATGATGTGTCACCTCCACAGTTTTGACTGAACAAATAAAGCTATCTCTGCTAGGGGGTGAAAGTATTTCAGAGAATTTCCTAAACGAACTAATACTCACATTAAAGGGTTAATTCACCTTTTCAGAAAATAAATGAAAAGGTGAACTAAAATTGCACACCCTCCTTATCACCTGGTCCCTGCTGTACCCCCCTGCATGGGTGATGAGCTGTCAGTGCCCATGCAGCCAGTGTAGAAGTCAGGAGATCTGAAATCTCCTTCTCTCTCTTTTTTTTCTGCAGAGCGTTCGAGTACCGGTGATGACCAATCAGAATGGTTCTGATCTATACCAGAAGCCCTGCAGAAAGACGGGGGAGAAGAGTGTAAATTTCCCACCCCAGGGTCGCTGTTCAGGCTGCATGGCCATCACCCATGGAGGTATGTACGGTTGGGTGTTGGTTGGTGGTGGAGGAAGGTATACAGTACTAGTACACGTTTTTTTCTGTAAAGATAAACTTACACGTTAAGCTAAAGAAGGTATAATACACGCTAAACCAACAAAGTGAATAACAAATTAAGCCACAACTCTGTATAAAAAAATCATAGCCTTTTATTTCTTAGGCGCCATATCCAGCCTCACTGTACTTTGGTACCTTTAGCACATTTATCCATATCATCATTAGACTGGAGCCAGGCTGGAACTCGGCTGCCTGCCAGCTTCAGTGAATTCTGTCTGGTGAAGTGAGCTTCCTGTAGTAGTAAGCAAAGTAAAAAAAATAAAAATAAAATAAAAATAGTTGTTAGTGTAATGCATTCATTAAGCGTGATGTGACTGCTAATTATAAAGAGCGTGTGTGACTTGCTTAAATATGCACAAAATATAACAAAACAATATAGAATATTCATACGACTTCTGCTCCGAAAATATCAATTCAGAATATATTACAACCCAGTGAATTCTAGGAGATAAGAGAAGACGTACATGCTGCAAAGGGGGATCTGCAGGAGTCCCAGATGTAAACAAACAGGAAGAAGCATTTATTTCACATCACCATCCTAAAAATGATATGTTTTTTTTTTGTTCCGATCTCATAAGGCAAATAGCAATGTTGTGGGTTAAAGATCAAGCAGCAGGGGAATAGATACTCCGTTTAACAGTAATGGGGTTATCAGTGTCAAGAAGAAAGTGCGAAACTCTGACACTTGCATGCTGAGCACATGCTATTAGCTTGGGGAAGGTATAGAACCTCTACCATTTCCATAGGGGGAGGGGAAAGGTAAGGGAAAATACAACATTTTTCTCAATTTTAGGGAGATTTCTACCTAATTTCTTTCCTGTTGGGAGCACAAAACACAACAAAAGCTTGACAGACAAAAAAAAAGGGGGGGGGGGGAAGGATTTGTTGGTGCTATTGCTGACCTTCGGAAGTTGCGGGCTGTCATGAGATGACCCTTCTAACTTCATTGCTCCTTGGATCACTGATCCAAAACAAGATTGCATGTCAGAAAAAAGTCGAGTGCTCATCATAGCAACTGATCTGGTTCATTTATTTAGAGCAGCCTTTTTTTAACTGGGATGCCCTGGCAAAATACCAGAAAGTGCCCAAAACTGTATACAAAGCAGCGGGTGGATCATCCTGGAGAGAGATAAGTAATTAGGGGGTGCTGGGGTGGCCTCTACACACAAAAGGTTTATTATCCTAATGCATAGAATGCATTAAGATAAAAAAACATTCTGCCTTTACAACTCCTTTCAAGCTAAAGAGAGTAAATATGGCTGACCCTATGTTTCTGTCTTAAAGGCTTTACTTTTACATGCACATAGAAGCCGCTTTTATTTACCCACGGAAAATGGATGTTGATAGATTCACACAAAGCAATAACGTCATTTTTCTGGCGGTTTCGCCCCTTTAATACAACGTGCGTTCAATTCATGAAAGCCTAGTGCCAGTTTCAGTACAATTATTGACACCTGTGCCAAATTCAGGTCTTTTTTTTTTGTATCTTTTAACATTTTAAAATCTTTTAAAATTTGTCATTATGGGTGGGAAGAAATGCTGCCAGTTTGCAAATAAGTAAGCCTGATGGGGAACTCCAAGAACAGTTCCCCATCAGGTCTATCTTTCCCATTATTTATAGCAATGGTGGATTCCGTAGGTGTATTCCATAACTGCTATTCAGTCCAAGAGCGGCTTTGGAATCCATCCACCGCTATCCGCTGTCAATCACAGACATTGTGGACGTGATAGGGAACTTGGTTCTCACATCGGGTTCTGATGACCTTACAACTCAAATTCTTGAGCACTGCACCTGTTGGGTGGGTGGAGACTGATGGGGAACTCTGACTAGTTCTACATTAGGTCCACTTGCCTTTGAATGAGGCAGATCCAAAAGCTGCTATTGGACTGAATTAACGACTATAGATTCGACCACTACTGCACATTGTCAAGTCCCCAGAGTTGATGGGGAACTTGTCTCTCAGTTTCCCATCAGGCTCTGCCCACTCCACTGCAAACTTCTTGCCCATGTGCCTATCAGTGTGAAGGAAAGAGTGTTCAGCATGTCGGCATCAACAGATCTATGTGCCTGTCCCTGACAGGTATACAAGTATGGCTCAAGCACCATCACTTTTGGTGCTGCAACCCAACTGATTTCTAAAGGGTGTCTACAAAGGCATTTATGAATTGACCAAACTGTTTTTGTACATCTGTAACATTGTTGGCAAAAGTTGCCTGACGGTTTTCTGCCTCCCTAGAAATCCACCACAGCCAAAGCAAAGCTAAGGAAGCGAGTGTCTGTCTCCCTAGCAGGGGCCTCTTCACGCAGGTTTCCTTGTACACTCTCCATACCTGAAACTGAGAATCTGGTCATCTACTCATCTGCTCATAACTGCTGCAGAAGATAGGTGGACCTAGCTGGCTGTAGAAGGTGGACAGGCACCGACAGTTTAGCACACAAGTCATTACATGATATAAAACTTATGGCTGGTCGACCAAAACGTAGTGTAAACTCTGGGTAAATTGGCCCTTTAATATTAGATGTTCCAGCATAAGAACAGCAGTGCATATCTATTAATATTAAACCTGTTATTACTGCTGTTCTTTACATTTTGAAAAAGATGTAGTGATGTCTTGGTGCACAGCTGTATGTTGGAATTATATGTTTTCTATAGAGCAGACACATTACTGGTCCAGCTAGAGCCAAAAACACATCCATCACCGCCTGTACACAGGCCTCCTCAATGAGCAAATCAATTGACAATAAAAGCAACTACTCAGGAGGGCACCATGGAAGTAATTTACTGCAACTGCATGCATGAATGACAACAGAGATGTTACCAACTGAAAATCCCAGAGAAATATGCTCATAGAAATAAAAAGATCATTGCTCAATGTCACTAGGGTTTGTATTGGGAGATAACCGTACATCTATCAACAATAAAGTCTTGTCTGAAAAATCTCAAGGAAAGGTCCAATTGGCTAGGGTGACATCCAATGAGGGCAAATGTAACGATGACAACTGTCTAAGATGCTTTGGGGAGAATTCCTCTAATTCCCATTTACATCTTTAAGACAGGTACTAAAGGAAACTCAGCATAAAATAATAACAACCCAACAGTTGTTTTAGACTTTCCCCTACTCTATTCCAAATGGAAGAAATCTTTTGGGTATAAATACACTCCAAGTGAGTGTCGTCAGTCTATTGATGACACTTTTGAGCAGTGTAAATTTGGGCTCATAACAGCAGATACAGACAGTAAGTGCGGTGTAACTTTTAGCAGGCACATAGATTGCAAACCATTCAAGGTATTCATTATAGCTGCTAATGCTAGTTTTACACACACAAAAAAAAATAACACTAAAACATAGAAATGGGGTTTTTCTGTGGTATAGGAGAGATATAGATAGATAGATGACACGTTACCACTTATTGATTTAGGCTCAAAATAGGAAGCCCAGTGGGACAAGGCAAAGAGTAATTTTCTACAATCAATGCACAGTTATTACAAGCACCTAATGAAATGCAAAACGTGCAAACGCCAATCAGCTTCATGACATCCCGTGTACTGCAGACCCCAGTAAAAGCAATGTAAAGTGAAAAAAGGGAGGTTTTGGCCTTAGCAATCAACCAAGTTTTTCATTTTATAACCTCCTGCAATGACAGTTGAGATTTAAGAAATTGTCGCATATACAGTATTTCACAAAAGTATGTACAACCCTCACATTTTTGTAAATATTTTATTATATCTTTTCACGTGACAACACTGAAGAAATTACACTTTGCTACAATGTAAAGTAGTGAGTGTACAGCTTGTGTAACAGTGTAAATGTGCTGTCCCTTCAAAATAACTCAACACACAGCCAATAATGTCTAAACTGCTGGTAAAAAAAGTGAGTACACTCCTAAGTGAAAATGTCCAAATTGGGCCTAAACTGTCAATATTTTGTGTGGCCATCATTATTTTCCAGCGCTGCCTTAACCCTCTTGGGCATGGAGTTCACCAGAGCTTCAAAGGTTGTCAATGGAGTCCTCTTCCACTCTTCCATGACGACATCACGGAGATGGTGGATTTTAGAGACCTTGCGCTCCTCCACCTTCCTTTTGAGGATGTCCCACAGATGCTCAATAGGGTTTAGGTCTGGAGACATGCTTGGCCAGTCCAACACCTATACCTGCAGCTTCTTTAGCAAGGCAGTAGTCGTCTTGGAGGTGTGTTTGAGGTCATTATCATGTTGGAATACTGCCCTGCGGCCCAGTCTCCGAAGGGAAGGGATCATGCTCGGCTTCAGTATGTCACAGTACATGTTGCCATTCATGGTTCCCTCAATGAGCTGTAGCTCCCCAGTGCCGGCAGCACTCATGCAGCCCCAGACCATGACACTTCCACCACTATGCTTGACTGTAGGCAAGACACGCTTGTCCTTGTACTCATCACCTGGTTGCTGCCACACATGCTTGACACCATATGAACCAAATAAGTTTATCTTGGTCTCATCAGACCACAGGACATGGTTCCAGTAATCCTTATCCCTATGATGCTTGTCTTCAGCAAACTGTTTGCAGGCTTTCTTGTGCATCTTTAAAAGAGGCTTCCTTCTGGGACGATAGCCATGCAGACCAAGTTCATGCAGTATGCTGCATATGGTCTGAGCACTGAGCGCTGACTCCCCCACCCCTTCAACCTCTGCAGCAATGTTGGCAGCACTCATCTGTCTTTTTTCCAAAGACAACCTCTGGATATGACACTGAGCACGTGCACTCAACTTCTTTGGTAGACCATGGCGATGCCTGTTCTGAGTGGAACCTATCCTGTTAAACCGCTGTATGGTCTTGGCTACCCTGATGCAGCTCAGTTTCAGGGTCTTAGCAATCTTATAACCTAGGCCATCTTTATGTGGAGCAAAAAATCTTTTTTTTTTAGATCCTCAGAGAGTTCTGTGCCATGAGGTGCCATGTTAAACTTTCAGTAATCAGTATGAGAGAGAGTGAGAGCGATAGCACCAAATTTAACACACATGCTCCCCATTCACACCTGAGACCTTGTAATACTAACAAGTCACATGGCATCAGGGAGGGAATATCACTAAATGGGCCCAATTATGGCATTTTCACTTAGGGGTGTACTCATTTTTGTTGCCAGCGGTTTAGACATTAATGGCTGTGTGGTGAGTTATTTTGAGGGGACAGACAATTCACACTGTAATAGAAGCTGTACACTCACTACTTTGCATTGTAGAAAAGTGTAATTTCTTCAGTGTTGTCACATGGAAAGATATAATAAAATATTTACAAAAATGTGAGGGGTGTACTCACTTTTGTGAGATACTGTATAATGTCCAGCAAGATGGATATCCAGTCTTTAGGAATCACTATAAACAGGGTTAGCCTGGCCATTACAACAAGTTGTGTAGGCAGGCCATAAGCTTCAAATGGACAGAACTACAAGACTGATAGAAAACATGTGAACAGTTTTAAAGTATATCTAAAACCAAAGCCAAAAATGTAGTACTTGTATTCATTTTCAGGCTCTTTCAGGCTTTTTAGGCTCTGAAATCTTTCAGCAAAACCAGACAATATTTGTTGATCTTGTCAGAAATGCAGTGGCCTTTTCACTTACTTTGAGCTTAAAAGAAAACAACTTTGCATAAACTAGAGATGCACAAAGGGAGTTATTTTGAAGTTCAGCACGTCTGACACGATGGCTCCCTTTAAAAGGTACAATGGATAATTGAGTGTAGAAATTAAGGAGACGAAAAAAAAAAGTCACTCCATCTAAGGACTGATAAGCTGCAATATATTAAATTCTTTTTTTTGGGCTTATATGGATTTTAGCACACTTATTCCTCCCCCACCATTAGGGATGAGCTTGGGTTCAGTTTGAATCTGCAAGGGAGCTGTTGTGCAGACAAAATCAGCTGCACATATACAAAGGCATGGGGATACTCATGACATCAAGATCCTAATATGATTACATGGCCATAACAGGTCTGGACGATCAAACCCAAGCTCATCCCTACCCACCGAGAAAAGCAAAATAATGTGCCTTTGGTGTGGAGGCATCAACCTTTGACACACAAGTGGTGAAGAATCACAATCAGTATGAGGGCTGTCACTCTAAAAAACACTAACAGCTAAAGGGGTCACTTCACACTCTAACAGTTTTTGATATAGAAGAGGTGGTTTACGTAGTTGTGCAGCAAGGGTTGTGTAAAGCACCCACGTACACACTACGTATGCTTCGAACGCAGATAGTGTGCTCTGAGTATATACCAGTGAGCATGCCAGTGCTTTATGCAAATACAGCTACCTCTAAAGAATCTCAATTAGCAGGTGTATGTGGCAATAGCAGGTGCCAGGAATTTTATCATGTAGGCTCTACATGCTGTATGGCTGTACCTGCAAGACAAAGGCATAATAAGCTAGTACGCATGGCATACTAGCTCATTATGAATAACTTACCTTAGATTGAAGCCCCGGGAGTGGTCGCGGCATACCGCTTGTGGCCGGCGACATGTCTCCTGGAGATATTTCCGGGTATCTTGGGCTTCGGTGCTGTGATTGGCTGGAGGCGTGATGACGCATGCACGCGGGAGCCGCCGGTAACAGCACAGCAGCTGAAGAAGCGGCACGAGGGAGACGTTTCTTTAGTGCACATGTGCCGATGACGTTGGCACATGCTAATACAGTGAATATCTCCTAAACGGTGCAAGTTAAGGAGATATTCACGGTACCCACAGGTAAGCCTCATTATAGGCTAAAAGTGGTGTGTAAGGGTTTACAACCACTTTCATTCTCTCAATCAACATTAAGCTGCTAGCATTAGTAAATAGCTAGGAAAGCACTGTTTACTTGTTTTACACATTTTTATTTACATTTCTTTGGTTGCTTCCTGGTTTCCAGGCCTAGGCATGCAGGCCCCCGTCTGCATGCTTGAGCTAAGGGCAGATGGATTCCAGGAAGTAAATTCGACATGAATCATCTGCCCTTACTCAAGATGGCCACAGCCAGAAATGCTAGGGGGTAAGGATGAGCTCCGGCGTGTTCCCATACACCACGTGCAGAGCCCACCAGGAAGTCGGCGCAACCCTGTGCTAATCACAGGCAGTGAGACATTGTCCCGATGCGCGGCTGCAGAGATCGGGCAATTTCTCACTGCCTGTGATTAGTGCAGAGCTGCGTCAACTTCCTGGCGGGCTCTGCAAGTGGAGCATGCAAACATGCTGGAGCTCATCCCTACTGGGGGGTTGTTTTTCAAAGTGATTTCTCAGCAAGTTAATTCATGGAGACATGGATGGATGAGTTTGATTTGAATAATAAAAAATAATGAAATATTGTTTTTTGGTTTGTGGTGCTCAGATGCAGTATTGTTTTGCTTTAATACTGCTCACAGCTCTACCAGAGAACTATTGTCCAGGAATTTATAAAAGTGCATCTGTTACATTTATGTTTGCAGAATTATCCTGCAGGTTTAATTTGTATATATTCTGAGTTCATGAAAAACATTGGATCACTGAACAGAGGCACCCTCCTCTTTATTAGGGCAAAAAGTTTCTTTTGGCAAAATTGATTCTAACATTTGGTTTGATGGACAGTATAATGAAGAATAATTTCTTTCAAATATGTTTCCTAAAGCATGTTTTACTACATAAGCCTTTATTTAAAATGAACAGCTATCTCTATCTATATACATATATATACCTGCGGGGATGAGATTGGATCAAAGCTAGACGCAGACTCTGTAGTTGACAGCATAGGGAAAAACTGAGAATTCAGATCGTGTGGGAAAACGGATATTTCATTCTGACGGAACAACCGGTGGTCACGGAGCTTTGATACCCAATCCTGAAACACTTCTGGAGATTTCACCTGAAAAACAGCATATACAAGTCATGAAGTTCTTAGGCTGGGGAATTATACTTTTTTCACATTTTCTGCCATTTTTGTTTTAAAATGTGAGCTAAAAATAAAAAAAAAGCGTAAAGCTTTACTCTAGTCTAGTCAGATATAAAGTAGCCAAGTTACACAACTTTGCAATTATGATTTAAGTCATTGGATTTCTATAGACTTTTTTTTTTTTTTTTTTTTTTTTTAAGAATATGTTTCTTGAAAACATTTTGCAGATTAATACAGAATCCATTAGCGGGAACATACAGTACATTATTAGGTAATCTTCTATATGGGTTTATATAGACTAAGTGTTAAAGAATTAAGAAGTAAAATAACCCGCTGACTCTGTACCTATGATTATTGTGTATGCACTGTGGAAAGTAAATAAAAAAAATAAGAACAATCATAAAAAATGTACCATTTATATACCATCATCCTTTGTGGCCAAGCGTTATCATGACAAGAGAAGGCAAAAGTGTTCATTTCAAGTGTCTGTCTCAAACATTATACACATATTGTTTTTTCCATCTTAAATAATGAGAACGTTTTTACATAATCAATAGGCCCATCGCAGAAACATAAAAGCTGATCTGGTCCACAAGGGATAGAAAGGTGCAAAAACGTAACTTGTTATAAGGTGAAGCGTAATGATCACAGAATATTACCATATATCTGTCAAACACATTTCACTTTTCTGACCTCTCTAGACTGATAAATGCTAATTAGTTGGTATGTGCTACTGAAATTCCTGTGTCACCCTACCAGCTTTTACTTCCCTATTAAAGTGGTTCAAAACTTAGTTACACCACTTGTTCCTACAGGTAAGCCTATAATGAGGCTTGCCTGTAGGTACTGAAAATATCTCCTAAACCTGCACAGATTAGGAGATATTTATCATATACGCTTGCGCCCAAGTCAACGGCGCATGCGCACTGAAGAAACAGCACAGAAAGCCATTTCTTCAGTGCGCATGTGCCGTTGACTTGGGCACAAGCATATATGGTAAATATCTCCTAATCTGTGCAGGTTTAGGAGATCACAGCTCCAGCCAATCAGAGCGCTGGAGCCCACAAAACCGGAAATAGCTCCGGGAGACATTCACCAGTCAGAGCGGTGTATGGAGACTGCTGAAACAGCGTTGATCTAAGGTAAGTATTTCATAATGAGCTAGTATGCAATGTATACTAGCTCATTATGCCTTTGTCTTACAGGGTTTGTTAGTTTTTGTTTTTTTTCTTCGGGTTTACAACCACTTTAAATAGAGCCAAATAAGCCCAGTAACATACAGTGCAAAGCTGACATTAAAGCAGTAGTAAACTCTTGTTTAAAAAAAAAAAAAAGTTTCCTCCTGCAAGGCAATATGATATGCTAGTATATACTGCATACTAGCACATTATGAAAGATTTACTTTGAAATGAAGCCCTCCAGCAGTGCGCTGTCGCTGCTGCAGAGGCTTATCTTCACTAGAATTCATTCTGGGTTTGCGGGCTGCGGCTGAGTCATGATGACATCACTCCTGCACGTGCGTGCGGGAGTCTCTGCCATGTCACATACCTCTGATGGAACCTCACGAGTATGCCATTTTTTTAGAGCGCATGCGTCTGTGACTTTACCGGCTGTTGCTTGCTAGAATATCCCCTAAATGGTGGACATGTGGGAGATATCGATTTCGATATTGATAGTAAAAAAGCTTACCTGTAAAAAAAAAAAAAAAAAAAAAAAAAAAGGCGTTTACTGCCACTTTAAGGTAAGACTGAACTCCAGGCAAACCAGTGCAGCTAGTACTGTGATCTAGGCAACCAGTACTGCGCTCTGCACAGGCTTTGTACAACACAATGATGATGTGGCTGCTACTTTTACAAGGTAATATTTGGGTTTGCAAAGACACAAAGTGGATTTATATCTCTTGTGACTTTTGAGGGATACATTTCAATGAAAGTTTTTTTTGCCCGAACTTTACAACATATAGCTCCAAAAGAGCAACACATCTTAGAGCTCTAATCTTCTTTGATGCCATCTGGGTGGATTTGCTGAAGGGTAATCACAGTGACTAACTTGCTGTGTGTCCACCTGCTCCACTTGTGTGATCTGAGTAGTCTCGTCAATGTGTGTGCTAGCTGAGAGATGCAGAGAATCAAATCAACCACAAATGTGTGCACATCATCATCTGTCAGATGGCAGATGCCAAATAATCATGCTGTGACTATACTGAAATCTTCCAATGTCAGTTAAACACAGCATGGATTTGATTAAAGATTTATTCATCCTAGAGGAAGATTTTTTTTTTCATACTCTTGGAGTAAAAGAACAGATCTAATCATTCATTTGAAACTAGCACACTGCCTAAAGCTAGCCAGATAATACCCAATTTTCCCTAGTGATGACTAAAGCATTGATAGCCGTACTTAGGTCCCATGTACACTGCTGCTGGTAAACGGACATTTAGGAGCAGTTAGGCATTTTTTCAGCTGCCCCTGAACTCTCCTCTATGTCATCTTATCAGTACATGTACACAGGGTCGTTTATAGTCGATTCTAGGCAGTTGAGTTTAGAAGCTTCTTTTTTTGGAACACAAAAAATGGGTTCAGAAGCCGAGGTTAGAGGCATTTCAAGCACAAAACGCTTCTAAACATGGCAACTCACGTTTAGCCGCGTTTCGTTTAAAGGCGTTTTGGCTATTTTGGATTTTTTTTTTTAAACACTTCTAAAAACGCAAACGCGCAAAATGGAACATGTAAATGTGGCAAAACTGACGTTTTAAACATGGGTTACTATCTGTCAAGTTAAATCGTTCAGGAGAGGTTGTAAAAACGTCCCGTGTACATGAAGCCTTACCATCATGTCGTTTGAAAATGAATGGGTAACAGATATCTGTAAACACCTATCAATCACCCTCCTAACTGCTTTAAAAAAAACTAGCTATTTCAAGTGCTGCTCAAATCTTTGTTGCATCTGGGGAGAACATGCACAGTGTATTGTATAGTACAGGGTATAACAGGGATATGCAATTAGCGGATATCCAACTGTTGCAGAACTACAAGTTCCATGAGGCATAGCAAGGACTCTGCCAGCCACAAGCATCACACCCAAAGGTAGAGGCATGATGGGACTTGTAGTTTTGCAACAGCTGGAGGTCTGCTAATTGCAGATCCCTGGTGTATAACGAACACTAAAGAAACTTCTACTGTCATTTGTGGAGTAGGAGGATTACTGAAACCTCTTATCAATCCAGATCTTTACTACATTTATGCTGAACATCTCCAGAGACCATCTGCACTTATAGTCATTGATCTAGTAAGACTATTGCCAACATCTATATTTCTAAGCTGTCCTAGTTTTAGTAGCATGGAACAAAGTGTCATTACAACTAATAATCTGTAGTTAAAGCATATTTAACCCCCCCCCCCCCCCCAAAAAAAAAACACAAAAAAAACAAGTGTAATTATTGCAGGTTTTCATTTTCTTTTTTACAGGCTTCTCTCTTTTAATTTTTACATGGTTAGGCCCCTTTCACACGGACGCCACCGTTCTGCGGGATCCGCTTGCTCAGCCAGGCAGCACTCCGCTGATCCCCGCAGAGCAGGTGGATGACAGGTCTGTCTCCACTTATTGAGCAAAGATGAGGCGATGGACAGAGTCCCGCTCACCTCTATGGGGAGATTGGATGAAAACAGACCGCTTTGTTCATTTTCATCCAATCCGCCAGACGGATAGAAAATAGGAACTCCGTCCGTCTGGTTTTGGCAGAGAGGATCGGATAGCAGCGGGTGTCAGCGGACATGTCACTGTTGATATCTGCCGCTCCATAGAGGTAAATGGAGTGTCCAATTAGGTCCGCCTAAAAAACTGACAGGTGGACCAGTCCGGACAGCCCGTGTGGAAGGGGCCTAATAATACAAACACACGACCTATCCCAAGGTGGCTACACTCACCACTCCTTTGTATCTATGGAGAAGTACGTGTAGCCACCCAGGCTGGATTTCAAACACATCTGCTTTTGTTAATCTACATTAAATAGGAGTTGATGGAATTAGTAGTTTACATAAGAGAGGTAACATTGTTTTATGCTTCTAAGTTAGCTCACAGAAACAGACAAAGGCAATGAATTTCTAGCAAGATCAATAGGTGTTTTCTGTACTCCCTAAAATAGTTTTTAGCCTGAAAAAAATAAAATAATAAAATGAAAGAAAACCAATATAGCCACCACAGCGAAGAACTGGTAAGCTGCAGTATATTTCATTTTTGCTTTTGGGTTAAGTTATACTTCAATATGTTGAAATGTGAGGTTTAAAAATACAATTATTTATATTTTTACCAACTTTAATATGATAGGAGTGGCGTTACGCTCACCTTGAGGTGGTATATATGTTCCTCTGTATCCAAATCAATGCACTTGGTTGATTTTTTAACAGACATAACAGAAAGTCCAACATCAATGCGGCCATGTAGTTTTCCCTTCTCCATCTGTCATCAGATAAAACACATCATGTAATAAAAAATAACAAAGCAGAATTCTTAGCTAAACCTAACTAGTTTTAGCAATGCCCTCTCATCCCTCCTAACACCTATGCTCACTAACTTGTGTAAGAAATTTGTAAATACTTACATATTTTCAGTCCAATCTGGTCATGTAATCTCCTGTGTCAATCAGCGGCAACTGCAGAGGAGAGGAGGTAGCACTGGTAATGGATGGGACATGGGAGCCAATGAGCGACATAACCAATCCCAGGCATTCCGAGATATTGTTGAGTGCTCCCTCTTCTCCCCTACAGCCACCGTTGACTGACAGAGGGGATCGCAACACTAGACTAAAGCAGGCTGAAAATGGGTAAGCATATGCATCTTTCTTACACAGGTTAGTCTGCCTAGGAAGTGTTAGGAGAGCGGAGGGAGCCAAAGTAACAGGAAGGTGAGGGGGAAATCTTCCAATGGTTAAATGGATTCTGGTCATTCCTGTCTAAGGCCCCATTCACTTTGTTGTGTTGTGGGAACACACATGTTCCTGTCCTTCTATTTGCACTGGCCGGTGTTTTGCCGAGAAAGTTCCCTTGGCGGATAAGGACCCCCCTTCACTGTGCATGCGCTGCGCTTGCACAGTACAAACGACTACGGAGCCGCCGATAGTCTCTGAAGATGAACAGCTGATCGTCAGCTCTACACGGTGCCTGTGCACTACATTCTGCCCTGAGTCCAGGTACAAGCCCCACCATCCAAATGGACATAGAGTTAGAATATAAATATATAAATATGCAGAGAGAAGCAAGGCCGTGCCCGAAGCGTGGCGAACGAAGCAAGCCCGCGAGGGGCCCTGTTACAGGCGCCATGTACAGCTGAATCACAGGTGTTCAGCTTTGGCTATTTTTGGCGGCTCAGTTGTGGTTCGTACTGTGAAAGCGCTGCGCCTGCGCAGTACAGAGGGGGTCACTATCCGCCAGGGGGAACTTTCTGGGCAGAACACCAGCACTGCACGCTACTTGAGATGCAGTGCTAGTTATTCTAAATAGCACTCCAATTTATCTTGCCAACGATGGTGTGCGGTACCACAGTGACCCGTGAGGGAACGTACATTGTGCAGTGGGGAGAGAGCGAGAGAGAGCGCAAGGAGAGAGAGAGTGAGAGAGAGAGCGCGCGCAAGGAGAGAGAGCGAGAGCAAGGAGAGCGCGAGAGAAAAGAGAGAGAGCGCGAGAGAAAAGAGAGAGAGCGCGAGAGAAAAAGAGAGAGAGCGCGAGAGAAAAGAGAGAGAGAGCGCGAGAGAAAAGAAGAGAGAGCGCGAGAGAAAAGAGAGAGAGCGCGAGAGAAAAGAGAGAGAGCGCGAGAGAAAAGAGAGAGAGCGCGAGAGAAAGGAGAGAGAGCGCGAGAGAAAAGAGAGAGAGCGCGAGAGAAAAGAGAGAGCGCGAGAGCAAAGAGAGAGAGCGCGAGAGCAAAGAGAGAGAGCGCGAGAGAAAGGAGAGAGAGCGCGAGAGCGAGAGAAATGAGAGAGAGAGCGCGAGAGCGAGAGAAATGGGAGAGAGCGCGAGAGCGAGAGAAAGGAGAGAGAGCGCGAGAGCGAGAGAAAGGAGAGAGAGCGCGAGAGCGAGAGATAGGAGAGAGAGCGCGAGAGCGAGAGAAAGGAGAGAGAGCGCGAGAGCGAGAGAAAGGAGAGAGAGCGAGAGAAAGGAGAGAGAGCGAGAGAAAGGAGAGAGAGCGAGAGAAAGGAGAGAGAGCGAGAGAGAGAGAGCGAGAGAGAGAGCGCGAGAGAGAGAGCGCGAGAGAGAGAGCGCGGAGAGCGAGAGAAAGGAGAGAGAGAGCGCGGAGAGAGCGAGAGAAAGGAGAGAGAGCGCGAGAGCGAGAGAAAGGAGAGAGAGCGCGAGAGCGAGAGAAAGGAGAGA